>NW_022196915.1:45327483-45362897 GCF_008632895.1 Mastomys coucha
TTTTTGAGTGTGTGATTTTTCTGGAACGTCACCCACTGTTCCAAATGTGTATTAACTTAAGAGTCCCATTTGGCTATTTGCAGAGGGCTGAGTCTGAATCGCTTGCCTACCAGAGAGTGGTAGCATCTGTCCTTGATCAAGCTCCTAATTAGATCCGCCAAAGCCTAAGATGAAATAAAGTGTGGAGATGATAAGGTGAACACAGAACCTGGGTTTTGGGTGAAGGAAAAGAAGAGGCACAGTTAAGGAAACATCCATAACCCGGCCCTGGGATTACACGGCCCAAGTCCCTCTCCCCACTGGCGGCCAGGAGTTTTCAGACTCAGTGTTCATCCATCACATCTGCCCTGGCGGCTCCACTTTGAGCCTCAGATCACAAATGTATGCCGCCTTTTCATGGGTAGACAACTACATCTGGCTGAGCATCCCTCCACAAAGGCACATCCATCACCCTGAGAGGGGAATTCGGGGATGACTGCGGTTGGAGACTGTGCAGAAGAAGGGAGAATCTCACTCCTCAGGTCACAAGCTCCCTTGAGTGTCTCAATGAATGTCTAACTTTAGAGCGGCCACGAAGAAGGTTGTTGTTATTATTGTTTGGAATGTCTGAGGGTTGATTCTCTTTCCCCAAGAATGCAGTTCAGAAGCCTCATGTATTTGTGAGAATTTGCAAAATAATAGCAGGAGGCATTCTTAAATATGGTTCTAGGACTTAGAGTCCTCTAAGCTAAAAGTCTTGATTCATTCGTGTCACCAAAAATATTCAACCCAAGTGTTTTGTCCTTACTGAGACACTGCTCCTGTCTCATTGTGCATGGGACATTTTGTACTTTTAACTATCAGGATCTTACAACTCTGGCAATTGTAAAACCCTGGACCTATGACGTCATGTCTGTAACATAATCACGGAAACACTACACATTAGTAATCTTAATAACTGAGTCGCACAGATGAATTTGAGCAACTTCAGTGGTGGCTGTAGGTTTTCTTTTTACATGCCACTGGCCTTATAGAGGCTGGGTGAGTTCTATTGTATTCCCTCCTCCTTCTTGGCATTTCTCTGCCCCTCCCCCACTCCTCCCCTTGCTCAGCCTTCTCTGCCTCCCCAAGTGGGTAATTAGAAGACTGCTAAGCGTCAGCATCACCCCATTCACCCTCTGATCTTTACTGGAAGGTTTTCTTCATTTCCAACCATAAGCCTGATTTCTGTACATGCAGGTACTTCCAGATGCTTTGACCCCCAGTTTCCAAGCTGAAGCAGAGGTATGGGAATTTTTAACGGGCACACATTGTCCCCATCAATGCAAATAAAAACCTCTCTTGCCTACTGGGAGACTGGAAACTGAGAATACAGAATAGTGGCATGCCTGCACTGGAATTCAGTCCAACACCTTCCATGACTGTCTTGAACGTTTTTTAAAACACAGGAGATGTTGACGCTAAAGCCAGAGTAAATTTGTAAAGGAAATGCCAGGTAGAGAATGACTCCATATGCCTGTGCTGTCCACAAACTCTCTGACTTGGTTGTCCAATAAAGTATAAGTTCTCTTCTTAGGAAAACTGTATGTACATATTTACAGAATAAATAGTTTTAACTACCCTCCCTCATTCTGAAGCTCATATTATCCCTCTCTGGCCATTAGTACCCACTTAGGGTTATTTTGCTTTTCAAGGCCCTGGTTTAGCATTCATGGTATAGTTGACAGTTCTTTTGGGCAAGACATTGAACAGCAAATATTGCACAGATATGTTTCCAGGTTCAACAGGGCATCTTCATTCTATAGTGACTGTGTAACTCCTATTTGGACAGAACTCTCCAAAAGATAGGACCTTTCCCTGATATTTTACCCTGGTTTCTCTGCAGAGTTGAAAACTGGCAAATGTTTTTTTGGAACTAGTAGAAGTGTAGTATACTTTATAATGTTTTATTCTAAAAACTAAGTTTTACGATTTACTACCTTTTACACTTTTACCCGGCTGCTAAGTATTCTTCTGATGCCCGCAGACTAATCCAACACTAAGGAGTCATGGTCACGGGGCACCGGCATCCAATGCAGTTTCAGTACTACTCCATGGGTTGGGGGGATGATTCATGGATCATATGTTAGTTCTCGTAGATGGCTCTTGTGACAGAGACCTTTGAACACTTGGAGATTTTATTGCAACTAATAGGCTTTAAGGTTACAAATCAAACCACTAGAAAACCCATAAACTAGGCAGCCCTATTTGAAACCTTCTACTCAATCCTCCTGTAACCTTTGGGATGCTAAGAAGAATACACAGAGACAACGAGTATAGTTTTTAAGCATACTTCCTCTGCTGGTATATTAAATTATTCTTGAATATTTTTCTTTGCTTGTAGAAAATATCATTTGGAAGCGTTATTTTACATTTTGATTTTATGGCTTAATCTTAATCTTTGTCTCAAAATCATGTGTCTTGATCATTTGAAACAGTGTTAGTCTCCTTAGGAAACAAATGGTAGTGGAGTTCCTTTCAGGGGAAGAGAAAAACATGAAGATGCTATTGCTTCTCTGGGTGTCTAGCTGAGTTAGCATTAACTGACACCGGAAGGGAGACGGGAAGGTGACCTTTCCAAACGTGCATTCTATGTGACATTTATAACAAGATCCTTGTCTGTGCTACCAACTCAAAATATTAAGCAGTACTAAATTTATCTTATAATTTTAAATGAAGGAGAATCAGATGAAGGGATTAGAAGGGTTATAAATGGAAGATCGAGAGATCTGGTGTTGGCAGACTTGGTGTTATGACTCATAGCAAAATTATAAAGCTGGTCCTGTCAGTGCCTTCTCAACGGTTATGGAGATTGAAGCCCTGACAAAAGGCAAGGAGGAAGGATGGATTTTGGTTCATAGTTTGAGAGGCCTAGAGTCCATCATGGGGTAGGAGACGTGGTGGAGGGAGCAGCTGTGGATATGGCTGCTGGAGACTCAGCTGCTTGCACAACTCTCAGTGGACCAGGACCAAAGCAAGAGGATCCATGGTGCTCGTCCAGCTTGCTCCTTCTTCCCTCACATTAGGATGAGTCTTCTTCCCTCTAATCCTCTGAAAACCTCTCGTTGATAACTCCAAAGGTATGGGGACATGGGTTCTGTTCCATTGGGTTCTTGAGTCTCCTGTCTTGTGGCTGTTGTCCTCTCTCTCTCTCTTACTGTTCCATCTGGGCCATTCTTTAGGAATCCTTCTCTAATCTTGTCCTTTTGTAATGCAAAGCAGAGGTGGAGAAACCTTTCCTCAAAGGTCAAGCTAGAAGGCTTCCTTAAGGTTCTGCCATCTTCATCTAGATATCCTATTTTACTATCAGAGACATTCTTCCCAAATGCAGTGTGCCCACTGTTTTGCCCTCATTTGCTTTCTGCCAGTTCCAGACCTGACTGGCTTCTAAGGGGCAAGTGTTAAGGAAAGTAGAAGTATTTCCTAAAGGGACCAGCACCCCTCAATCCCATGTTTACAGCTTCCAGCAGAGAGCCATTCTCAGAGCCTTCTTCTTCACATGTCTGAACACAGGGCTGACAGGCTCAGTTCTGACAGCCAGACTCTCCTGGCCTCTAGCCCTAGAGGCCCTTTGAACCATCTGTCCGTTGGTTACTGGGAACCACTCCTAGATTCCTGCATTGTTGGATAGCTGACCCTCCTTTTCAGTCAGAAGTATTAGG
This sequence comes from Mastomys coucha, assembly GCF_008632895.1. Taxonomy (NCBI): domain Eukaryota; kingdom Metazoa; phylum Chordata; class Mammalia; order Rodentia; family Muridae; genus Mastomys; species Mastomys coucha. The sequence goes on from NW_022196915.1 coordinate 45,331,164, forward strand.
GATTTACAATGTTTCTTTTCAACCACCTTCCCAAGATCTTGGGGGTAGAGCTGTTAATCAGCTAAACTGTAATCCTGGATCAGATTTCTGCCCATGTCAAGACTGCCTCTATGACAGGGCCCAGGCCTGAAATGGAGCCTCAGGCTTGGAAGCCAGCCCTTGTCAGTGTCACAGTCTGTGGGCCATGCTATGCTACCTCTTTCCAGATCTTAATTGTCACAATATAGCTGCAGTTACTCAACTCCTAATGGAATAATACCAGTGCTTTGTGGGTGAAGAAATAACTATGAGACAGGAAGGCTTTTGCTACAGAGAGATTATTAATTTCACTATTTAGAGAGGTGTTTAAAAACAATGCATTTGCAAAGCTATTTTATCCACAAAATAGTATATATTTAAATAAGGCCACAACCATCTAAGATTCATCACCTGACATCTGGAAACTGCATGCAAATGTTGATGAACATTTGCAGAACAATAGGAAACTGGATTCCTGGGTAGATTTTTTACTGCAACCCTGACACACAGTCAGAGCTAGATACTCCTACATAAGGAAACCCAACACATACTCAGCTTGATCTACTAATGACTGGCAACTTTGGCTGAGGGGCCACTAGAGATGAGGGACATAAGAATAAAGGCCAAAAGATAGTCCAGAACATGTACTAGGGTCTGAAACTGTATTAGAATCTGAGTGAGCCAGATTTCATCTTGTCTATCTCTGATGTGACCCATTCAGAAAAAGTCTTTGTCTTTGTGTCTTCAAGGGGTCTCATGGAACAAGTACAGAGCTCCAGCCATGATGTTTGCTAACACAGTGTGTGAGGAGGGATTTAGATGCACCACAAGCAATTCCTGAGCTGTCATCTCCTCAGTACCCCCATTTGCCCACCTACCATCTCCAAGCAAGGGGTATGTGTCTCAACTGTCTCTAGCCACTTTCTCAACAATAGAAACCACCAAGATGAGCCATGTGTCATTTGGGTCTTTTAATCTTTGCCCAGAAATGTTAGAGAATTTTTCCCCTTATCATTCTGGAAGAATCTTCCAAACACTTTGGGGTCTGACTAAAGATTGCAGAATTCACATACTTCTGCCAAATAGTGTTTAATATTAACACCAAAAATAAAGAGTATTAGTCCTAAAGTCATGCCAGAGCAGGTTCAGGCAGAGAACAAAGCACGTCATGTGTGTATTGCCCAACAAGCATGCTTCTCATAACACTGGCTCTATTGTCAGCAATAATAAAACCCGAGGAAAGGCCTTGGCAATAATGCCTTACATTGATTTGGTTTTGAGCTTTGATAGTAAGTTGGCTGTGATGTGATCTTTGTTATACTGAGGGATGTAAAATGCAGCTCGTTTTTGAAGACCTTTGCCAGTGACTGACAGGTGTTTATTTCAATGTCACGGGTGTTCTGTGTGCCTTGTGTCATTCTGTACTTGCTCACTTTCCCACAAATAACTTCCCAGGTAACAACGACAAGTCTGGACTTATTTGACCTTGTTATACAACCCACATTACAGTAATCAGTTTGGCTCCTACGATATGTGATAGTGGCAGAACTTCAGTGTAGTGACGAAATGGCCAATGGACCAGCATCTGTGCTTTGCCTGTGGCAGTTTTGCCTAAGTTTAAACTGTATATCAGATTCTCAGTTATAGGAGGGTTTAGGTAAGATTTTATACATGCAGCAATGAACTTACCCAAGTCAGAGAAGCAAATGTATAGGGGCTTTAGTAGACCTATTAAAAGAGAATTTATCCTAGGGAGCCAGGGAGGTTACATTTTGGAAGACTTTAAACAAAAATTGATTTTGGAAGAATCATGAAAATGTCTTATATTAGGAGTTCTCCTTTGAGTGAGTTAAGTTAACCTTTGTACTTTATATTGTTCCCCTAACAGACTGAAAGTCTATGAGGAAAAGAGGTAAAGGCTAAGTGAATTAAGAGTTTGGTGCATAAGCTAGGAATGAGGAGAAGCAGGGTCAAGGAAGACTGGCATAGGGGCCTTGAAAGTACAGTGACACAGACAGTACAATGACCTCCATCATATTTCTTCTGATACTACGAGGCTCAACACCAGTCCTGGACATCCAGGAACTCTGTGTTTGTAGGCTAGTAAGGTATTTTGAAAACTCTCATTTTAAATACTTTTAGATGGAACACACAACTCAAAAGGTCTTTGGTTTCCAGGGTTGAGGACCTGGCTCCTGATGGCTTTTGAGTTTTAGATTCAAATCATGCATTCACTGTGGAGTCCTCCTCATTCACAGTGTGTTGGTGTTCTAGGCAATGGGTAGACTCCCAGGAAAAGATGCAAATAAGGGAAAGCCAAAAGTGAGCACTGGTATCTAAGGCTTCCTTCTAGCTACATGGGGATCCATGAGGCCAATTAGCAAGGCCCCAGTTCTACTCACTGCCAAGTGCATGGCCCTTTGAGTGTGAGAGAGTGTGAAATCTGGCATGAAGCTATGTTTCCTCTGCTCTCACTATGCCTCAGAGATGCCCTTCTCCATCACCCCTCTTCAAACCAGACCACCATGCAGCTGCTTGTCTTCCTTGCCAGAGAGGTTAAGTTTGCTGTAGTATAAATGGATGAGTTTGAGAATGCTGAAACAGAAGAAAATGTCAAAAAAATTAGTATCTGCATTCTTAAACTGTCCTGAGAGTGAGAATAAATTGGTAAGTGGCAGATTCACTGCCCTACAATTTAAGATGGTACATTTAGACACAAACACCCACACAGCAGAGGCCATGACCAGTAGCACACAGAAGCAGTTTTCGTTTGCTGAATGACTAAACTACATAATCTCCATGGGAACTGAAATCTCACTATGCTATTTTCCCCCTCACATTTTAAAATAATTTATTTATTTATTTATTTATTCATTCATTCAGTTAGTTAGTTTTAGATGTAGTCTCATTGTGTAGTCCTGAGTGGCCTGAAACTTACTCAGAAGACCAGGCTGGCCTCCAACTTACAAAGGATCTCTCTGCCTCTGCCTTCTCAGTGCTGGGATTAAAGGTATATGTTACAATGTCCAGCCTTGATTTGCTTTTGATAATATGTTCTTATAAAGGCTATAATATTTGAGCTCTTATACTGTATTTTTATCTTATTGAGGAAAAAGTATATGTGCAGTAATGCTATTTACATATTCAGTAACATACACAAACACAAAAGGAATCCCTTCTGAAATCAAGTGTTTTTTAATATATATGTGTATATATGTGTATATGTTGAGACTAATATGGTATGTCATAGTGAAATCTATCCTAGGGATTTTTAAAATGAAATATTGAAATATTCTTGTGGCAAAATAAACTAGTTTCAGGAGTGAATTAGATTTTATTAGGAAAATATATAATTACTATTGTTATATAGTATTGTTGCAGGAAATAATACAAAAGAATGGCAGTTCCTGTGCTACCCTGGGCATTGCAGGCTGCATGGCTCCAGTGCGGTGTTCTCATCTCTTGGCAGATTCTCAAGCCCAGAGCTCCTGAGTTCCCTTGGAAGGTTGTTGCTATGCCAGGCCCAACACAATGGCCACCCACCACATGGTTAGCTATCACAATTCCCAATAACCCAGTAAAATCAAAACTCTAGAAGCTTATAATTAGTCAGATTTATATATCAACAAATTCTCAATTCACAATAATATCAGAGCCAATTGATAATGATATAAGCTGCCTACCTAGATTAGACAAGTTACCCCAATTATTTTATCCCTATATGATATTATATCTACCTGTGGCTATTTAAAGACATGCTGAATCTAAACCATCCTGTCTGTCCTCCATCTTGCTTCCTCTTCCCTCTCTCCTGAGTTGTTCCCTGTCTCTGCAACTCTAAGCTCCACCTCCCTTTTCCCTGTCCAATCACAAGCCTCCTGCTGCACTAATATTTAAATTAACTGGACAACAAAAACTTTTCTCTCAAAACATAAATTAAGTACAACTAATAACTTTTTGTAATTATAAAATATAAGATACACTTAACACCCACTCCATCAATTTTGTTGATTAAATAAAGCAGCTGAGCATCTATACCTCCAAGTGAGGCTGTACATTGCGGCTAGGTGGCCACTGGACAGAAAATTGCCAATCTTTCCTGCAGACCTGGACTCTTCTTGAAAGGACACAAGTTACAGGTTAGGACAGCTTAGTTCTACCGAGATGGAATAGGCTAGTCCTTAATATTTCTGTTTCTCCAAGGTCTGTCAGATGATCCTGGGCCAGAGGACTGAAGACTGACACTCCAACTTCTTGACTTATTGGAGCTGTATAGGTAGGCAGCTGTCTCTAGTTTGTCTCAGTTCTGGAAGCTGAGTTAGGCTTCTTATATATTTTCAGTTTATGTTGGTCATTCTTGGATATCTGACAAGGTTGAAAGACTACTTATAGTCTCATAGCTAACCCAGGCTATTTACATTGAGAGAACAGATTTCAGAGGATGGTTTTCAGATGACATACAATCTAAATCCAGGACATAAGTCAGGCATAGAATTATAAGTCTTTTAAGTTAGGATAGATGACAATGTTCTATTTTACTGACAAGTTCCCATGCTACTCCCAGCTACTCTCTGCTCCAGCAGCAACTGATTACTGTCTTCCCAGCTCTGGTTCACTTGTCGTAGTGCCACCTTTAAAATGTATAGAGATTTTAGAAGTCTTTTGCCTGTTGCTAAGATATCAATACTCTTAGAAACATGTGCCCGGTGAGATTAATAGGAGTTGATCTTTGAAAAATAATAGTAGGGAAAAATGGAGGCCTGAGAGAAACAGGAGGATCCCTCCAAAATAAGCAAGTCGTTGTCAATGTGTTTGCTGAGTCAGGAGGAAGGCCTGGCACAGAGGCATGAGAAGGCAGTAGGATGGAGCCTCAATGCCCAGAGATGCTAGAGCCAAGTCAGCAAACCAGAGAATCTGGGATTCAAAACTGGAGCAATTTGACGCAGGCTCTGTGGAGAAGGTGATGACAGCCAACAAGCTTTCTTTCATTTATGAATCACAACCTTCTTGCAGAGAGAGATACGTGATCTTCATAATCTCCAGACTTTAAACTGTGATTTGGAATCTAATGTAATGATTTCTAGGGCCATATTCATGCCTCAAATGTAATGAGATGACCTAGCTCAAACCTGTCATAAAATTTCCCGAGTTTCCCTACTCAAATTAGAGAACCGATGGCTCCCTGGGCTGAGGTCGGGTGGAAAATGGTGTTGTTGATAACACATATCCTGCTGCTTACCAGAGATAAGATGACATGCTGAGGTTTCCTAGTTCATACTGCAGTTCCCACTGGACTTTATTATATTTAAATGATGGACTTTGCACAATTATCTTGAAATATTTATCTTAATTTTGTACCTATGAGTATTTGGCTGGCATGTGTGTGTATACACCATGTGTGTGTGCCTGGTGCCTGAGAAGGCCAGCAGAAGCCATCCAATCTTCAGCAATTACAATTGGTTGTAAGCAACTGTGTGGGTGGTGAGAATAGAGCCTGCATCTTCTATAAGAGAGGCAAGTGCTCTTAACCACTGAGGCATCTCTCCAGACCCTAAACTGTGCACTCTAAAAGAAAGATTTGTTCAGCTGAGATGTGTGTAGCTGGTAATGTTGCTACTCTTTTCTTTTAAAGATGAAAGAAATGATTGATAACCTTCAGACATTCAAGGAAAAATATACCACCACATAATTTGATTCATCCTTTGTGGCTCATAACATACAGTGGAGCAGTGTGGAAAAATATCCTCATTTCCCAATCCTACAATAATCTGAAGATAGATTCTCTTGATTCTAGATTCATGTGAGGGACACTCACACCCCTGCAGGCTTATGGTTAACACAGTCGGTCCTAGAATAGTTTCAAATTGAGATCATGTCTACAAACCCAAGGCATCAAATACTTTTGAGGGGCTCTCCTGCCCAAAGTGAAGACAAAATATTACTAGACTCCTTTTCCAAAGGTGGCAGCCAGTTGTGACTCCCCTGATCCCTTTCTTTGGTGTCTCTTCATTGCCCCCGTGTGTAACAGTTTAAATCTTATGCAAAGCTATTGAATTTAAACCATGCATTCCCTTCTTATTCTCCAGTCCTGTGGTCTGGTGGATGCAACACCTTTGAGAATGTCTTCATGAGAACATCGTTGGCTACTCTGCAATCATTTAGGGGCCAATAATAAATTCATATAACCGAATATAAGTACGCAAGTGTGTATGGAACCTGAGCTACAAAGCTTTACTGTACATCTAATTCAAAGAACTTTTTGCCTATGTTCAGCAAGAGGTTTTGAGCTATGAGAAAACTATTCTGGGAACAAAGTACATGCTCAGGTCTGTTTGTTTGTTTGTTTGTTTGTTTGTTGGAAATATCAGAAAACAGTCCTAGAAGATTAACATTGGGGCATCATCAAAAACCATGAGTATTTCTTTGTTTTTTTTTTTATTTTAAAACATTTAAAAGTCAAAGATTCTTTCTAATTAAAACGACAATTAATAACAGATTAATTTATTATTTGTGCATTACACCACGCCAAAATGGCAAATCAGGGAAAAACAGTATTCACACAGGCATTTGTAGAAGCAAAGTAAATGTATTTCTTGTTCTCTCTCCCCCTAGGTGTTATTATCAGTTTCTATTATTTTCAGCTAACTTGTTCAGTTCAGGCTTGAACTCTAGTATCTCAATTGATTTACAATTAATCCTAACACTTCTTGATACCACATGAAAATGTGCATGCCATTTGTTAGCCATGCCCTGCAAAATTAGCCTAACCGATCTATAATAACAGTTGTGTTGCTTGATTGCACATGATAAATGGGTCTTAGTCCTCTTGTGTATTTGATGGGTTGTACAACGACACCATAATTAAGATTCATCTGTAACTAACTTCTCTTGTAGTCTCTCTTCATCTACTGACTGCACAGGGACTAGACATTCAGATGTAGTCAAATTGTTTGAGCTGGGTCTCTTCCTATTTCTCTCACTCTACTTAATAGACTAAGGCGAGAGATGCCTTTTTTGTTTGTTTCTCTGTTTTGTTTTGTTTTGTTTTTTTGAGACAAGGTTTTCTCTGTATAGCCCTGGCTGTCCTGGAACTCACTCTGTAGACCAGGCTGGCCTTAAACTCAGAAATCCACCTCTCTCTGCCTCCCAAGTGCTGGAATTAAAGGCATATGCCACCAATGTGCATCTTACACCCTGATCTTGGGATGTCTTATTTCTCTGTGTTCGACCCCAGCATCCTGATTTACTTCCCCTTTACCCACCTTTCATTCTTTTCTCTCCCCACATGTTAAGAGTAACATTCCCCTTGTGCCTAGGCCCCCTGAAAGCTCATTCACGGAAAATCGAATATCCAACACCAGCCTTTTACAGAATGTCCCCTCTAACTCTTTAATTCTGGTTCTAGCTGCAAAGTGTTCTCTTTCAATGTATGACCCTCTGAAGTGGGAGTCCCTTCGTCACTTAAAGCAGTGGTTCTCAACTTCCCTAATCCTGTGACCCTTTGATACAGTTCCTCATGTTGTAAGAGTATTTCATTGCTACTTCATAACTATTCATAACTATAAGTTTGATACTGCTATTAATCATAATGTAAATATCTGATATGTGACTCCCAAAAGCTCACAGCCCCTAGGTTGAGAACTGACGGCTTAAAGCATAGAAACAGAGATGGTATTCTTTGAGTTCTTCTGTGCCACTTGAAAATCTTTACTTTTCTGTCTTTCCCTCCAGATGCATGACACTCAGTTCTCTAGTGCTTCATCATTTTTAGTTCTGTGATGAAGCTATCCCCATTTTGGATCTAGAGTTGTTGAAAATACTGGCACCCAGCCCATTGTTATCTTGTACAGTTCGTATCATACCATCCCCAGCATAATTCCAATGTTACATATGACCAACCTGCCCAATATTTGACAGTCCATCAACCTACTTAGATCTAATGATAGTGTTCTTTGTCTTACATTATTCACATCCTCACTCTTTGACAGGGCACTAAGATTTCTAATTCTCCATTAACTACAACATTTTCTACTCTAACACTCTTACATTTATTCCACTTGCCTCTCCTGCAGGACTCCAGTTCCTTTGTTTCTTAGATGTCCTGCTGCTTCAGTCTCCTAGTATTCCACTGTCCTCACTTTCTTCCCTCCTTCATGGCTCAGAACAGCTCACAGGGCAATTTCTTGTTGAACACTTGCATTCTTATTATTTCTTAACACACTGCTTCAGAACACTTATCTCGGTAACAATGGTCTACTGACACACCAAGCCCAGGAACTTGCTGCTCACCACTGTTCTCTTTCTTCCTCTGCCAATTCTAGACAAACTCCTACTTGAGACTTTGTTTTCTTAGTCCCTGTGCTTTCTTTTGAAATTGTGCCCCATCCATTAGAAATGTTCTACTCTAACTACCCTCCCATTCCCCATTGCCTCTCTCTCTCTCCTCTTACTTTCCATGAATGGTTGTAACATCCTCTGTCTCATCTCTGTTAAAAAGTGGGATCAATTCTCATGCTTTACTTCTCACTCTTTCTGGTTAAAATGCTGTGATGGGGATCTTAAGATGTGGTGTGACCACCACATGCAGTTCTTTACAAATGTTGCTTTATTTAATTCTCAGGTTAACTTATCAATCCATTCACTACTGCTCTTACTATCACTGTTTTCAAATGAAAATATTAAGGCTCTGAAACTTAAAACAGCCTCCCAAAGACCAGCTACTGCTAAATGATAAGACAAAGAGTAACTAAATACTGGTCGTAACTTCTAAACATAGCATGTCTCTTCCTGTATGATAAAATTGCCTTATTCTGGGTCCTAGCCAACTCTTATCTCAGCTGCAGTAATCCCTAAAGTGGGCTAGATCACACTTATTCAGTACTTCTCAGATTCTTATTCTGAATTGATAACCCACAACATTGATCTGTGGGGAAAAATAACTAAAACAAACTATGAGCTCTACTGTTTGAAACCTTCGAGCATACCAACTAGACAAGGCTATTGTTTCATTGGAACAAATACTATATCTTTTCTTTTAAAATATTTTACATTGATGATCTATAATCATTTAAATTAAAATAGAGATAGTTTGTGGGAAGAATGGAGTTGTTAAGTCTTGAATTTAAACTAGGGTTTCAATTTGAGTCAACTGCTTACTAGATGTTGAATTTAGTGATAGTCCCATGCAACAGATCCCCACCTTTGATAGCTATATCATAGGACTGTCACAAGAAATGGACTGGCTAATTTCTGCCATCATTTTATGACTGCTTGGTTCCAGTAAACTCACAGTTACTATTGTCCCCATATGGAAGCTATGTGAGTTGGTTGGAGACTAGGACTAGAAACCATGGTTGTCTTGATAAACTACCTTACTGTTCACCAGGAGATAATAGTTTTCTTAGTAGAATTCATTCTGACACAGAGCAGTGATGAGCTGAAAAACATAGCTTTGGGTTGACAATCCCACACTTGGGAACTGAATCATAAGGAAGCCTGTCTTCTAAAATTTGAAGTTGTCCTCCTTGACTTGGAAACTGGAACTAAATGTCATTGCCAAAGTCATTCCCTATAGTCAGAGATCATTTTTCAAATGAGCATAAAGTTTCTTTGAGACAAGAATGAGCACTCTAATCCACATGACATAATTCCCAATAAATGATGTTAGCACCCCAGAAATCCAGCCAAGCAATCCTTTAACCACCACAACATCTGCTGAGTGAGAGTGGGCCTGGGGCCCTGGGTAAGCTGGGTCTCAGTATGAGACAGATGAGAGGCAGGCTGCCAACTTGGGAACACCACATTTTCCAGCATTCTAAAGACAGAGTAGAGGCTAAGAAATGATACAAACAATGGGCTAGTTCATGTCAACCTGTCTTCCAGATCACTCAATGACTAGGAATAGTTACTATTCAATGCTGTGTGTGGAACAAAGATCTGTCCCACTTTTTTTTTTTTACTCTGAAGACCAAAGTCAGACTATTGAACATGTACTTTTGTAGAGAATTTGATCCAAACTTTTTACAGTCTAATAATTTATCTTCTGCTTAAACTGGATACATTCAGCTGTCCAGTCCATGAACCACAGCTAGATTCTGAAGCAAAGTGCATAATGTATGATGAAGTTGGAGAAGTAAAGATGGATTCGACATGACTTGGGAAATAAGCAAGTAGTTCATAAGAAGAGGAGGGGGCCTGGGAACCAGAAGAGACAGCCTGACAGCAGACAGAAAGTGATTTAACACTCAGACAGAGGAGAAAACTGAGATCTGCAGCTATGGCCAAAAGATACAACCCGAACCAACTGTACTGAAACGAGACGGGAAGGACACGACATATTACATCGACTTTTCCCATCACAAGATGTAAGCTAATCTACTTTGCTAAAAGCAAACACACTTCACCCTTGAGAGAATATTAAGTGCCCTGAAAAGGATCTGGGGCTCACTTCATAAGACACATTTCATCAGATATTTAGAATGTTCGCTGTAGAATCTCTGGCCTTTAGTGTTTTTCATTCTCTCATTCTTCTGTGATAATGAGAACCACATTCACTCAGGGAACAAGTTACAACTCAATATTTTCCCAACCCTGGTATTCACAAGTAGAAGCTCATACATGGTTTTCATTCCCAGATAAGAGATTCAAAGGATTCAGCAACAAATTATACACATGTGTGCATGTACACACAAGCATACAATTTTTAATGGATAAAGCCATGACCCTAATCAGCTTTAAACTGTTTTATCCATCACATGTTCTGATAACAACTACACCTGTTTGTCTGTATTATCACTATTCTAATTCCAGTTGTGTTGCATTTATTTATTTATTTATTTATTTATTTATTTATTTATTTATTTATTTATTTTGTACATGGTAGGTGCCTATGTGTCACCACGGTGTATATATGGAGATCAGAGGTCAACTTGCAGGAATCAATTCTCTCCTGTCACCATGTGACTCCTAGGAATCAAATCAAATATAGGCTATTAACATTTATGACAGGTGTCTTTAACCTCTGAACACCTCTCTGGTACCTTGGTTTCAGAACTTTGGAAATCATCTTAGTTGGTCTATATGGACTTAGTATGTAGCTGCCATGTAGCAAAGCTATCCCATGTTCAGTGTTCTTGTGAGTCAGTGAAACACAAAGAAAGGATTGGGTGGTCCCAACATTTGCTCTTCAGGGTATCATAGAAAGTGAGTCCTGATCAGACTCATGGTTAACTGCATTCCATAACAGTGAACATTTCAATTATACTGAATTAAGGGATGAATATATTTTTGAAGACATAGTACAATTAATATATAATTAACCCTAATACTTCAATGATTAAAAGGGAAGGAGTGGAAGATTAAAAGAAAAATGAACTGTCAGTCTGAGTGACAATTAAATTGAAATAATGCACAAAGCCAAAAGAAATGTGACATGGTGTTTGACTTATTGAAAGTTCTGTCATAAATGTTCTTAAAAGCTATTTGATGGTAAATGTGGAATCCTGAATGCTGCTGTTTGTTTTATTTTCACATGTTCACCTTTATTCAACATTGTTATTTCTTGAAATCCTTTCCCATGGTGGATGAGTTCATTTCTTCTCCATTACCCTCATCTGCCCTGCAGACTAAGCCCTTATCTCCACCTGCCCAGACAAGCTCTATTCTCAAACTTCTTGGTCACCCTACAAATTTAGCTACAGAGTTACCATGGTATCTCCATGAGCAGCCACCCTATTAGCCTGCTCAGGAGTCCTAGTGCTCTAAAACCCAGTGGCTGGATCTAAACTGGACCAAAACAACATCTAAAAACTGAACTTCACCATTAACTATAGGAAAGGCATAGTGGATATATAAAAGCCAGGGCTATCCATGCCTAGGCATTTCTATTGCACCAATGGTCAATAGATACATTTGTTGTATTGACCCACTTACAAAATCTGAACTTTGTGGAGTTTTCATAACTTGAATTGTTAGTTCTCTGTCTCTGTCTCTGTCTCTGTCTCTGTCTCTGTCTCTGTCTCTGTCTCTCTCTCTCTCTCTCTCTCTCTCTCTCTCTTTCTCTCTCTCTCTCTCTCTCTCTCTCTCTCTTTCTCTTTGGTTTTTTGAGACAGGGTTTCTTGTATAGCCCTGGCTGTCCTGGAACTCACTCTGTAGACCAGGCTGGCCTCGATCTCAGAAATCTACCTGCCTCTGCCTCCCAAGTGCTGGGATTAAAAGTGTACATCACCACTGCCTGGCATCATTTTTTTTCTTTTTATTTCATGACATTTTATATCATGCCAAATGATTCAATTATAGAATTATTCAATGTATGTATTATATTGCTGTACATTAAAACAGGTATGTGTGTGGGTTTTGTTCATTTGTTTTGTTTAATTTTAGAAGAAAAACAAGAAGCTAGGGCTAGAAGTTTGACCGCCAGAGACTTAGAAATAGTAAATTTAAATAATAATAGATTCAAACCTTCTAGGAATAAAAAGTGATAATAAGTGTTTTCCCAATGGGGTTGAGTAAAACAAATTTAGTGGTACCCTAGCCACAAAGACAGCTAGGAGAAGCTGTGATCTGTCTACTCCTGGCTTCAGTCTCTATCCTGTGATCTCTTTATAGCTCTCGTAAACAAGTGCCAGCCACATCACACCTTATCACAAAGACTGTACAGTCTGAAAGGCGACAAACCCATCAAAACTTCACAGTAGACAAGGTGGGCAAGGAAACACACTAGCGAAGAATTTCCAGGTATCATTGGAAGGACACTAGGGTCTCCCCACATTGTGCTGGACACCAGGGTTTAGAACATACCAGCTTCTTCAATCTCAAGACTCCTGGCTTCAGGCCAATCATTGGGCCATTTTCTTAGCTGGCAGGCTCTATGCTACAAGAACTGTTACCAGAGTGGCCTCTGGGTCCTCTGTGATGATCCATGCTCTACTGATGTTGTAAACGTCAGAAATAGACACCATAGCCTTTCCCTTAGTTGGCTAATTTTAAGGGCTTCCAACTGCAAAGGACCACATGTCCTTTGGACAGCTGTTCCTATGTCACTTCTAACTGAATGTGACATGCAGAGTTCTAGACATTTTGGAATATTGCCTCTTACTTTAAGCCCAACTTAAGGTCAGGTCCACTTCCAACTTCACATTTACAGGTAAAGAAGATCTACTGATTTGTAACAGCAAGAAGATTTAACTGTTTCCAGCGACAGTCCTGGTGGCTCACTGGGATTCACCAATTCAGTGGTCAGACTGTAAGGAGGTGCTCACTGGAAAGAATGAGTTGGGAGACAGCAGGAAGCGGTTGGCTTTCCCTTTCTGCCTTCGACATTTTAGACTCAGACCTTATTATCTACGTGATGGTGTTAAGTCAGATGCTAAGCTTTGTGGTATGGAAGGCCATTCTTTAGATCGCTCAAAAGCCATAAAGCCGTTTTTAGAACTTCCAGGACTTTTCTGTGACTTAAGTAGTCAATGAAAGCAGTATCATTCAAATAAAAGGAAGCTGCCCAAGGCTGCTGGCTGTGAATTCAAGACTTTCCTTGCAGAGGTAGAATGTATGGTGTTATATTTTCCAAAGACTTCTCTAAACAAACTTAGCATATTCATTGTAGATTCTGTATGGAGACCTACCTTTAGGATGCACTGTTTGGTCTCTGTATTTTTTACTTACGATGAGACTTCTTGGAAAAGCCTGCCAGGGCAATGTAAAAAATTTAGGTCTATGTTCTTATTTCAAAATATAAATTTTTCATCAAATTAAATACTCATCATACTTAATGACATGTGGAAATTTGTACTATAGGAGGATAGAATAAAATTTAAAATAGGGAAACAATAATTTCATTTAAATTGGATAGTCCTCTTTAATGATCTGAGGAGCTGTCTCAGAGATTAAGAGCACTGGCTGCTCTTGCAGAAGACCCAGGCTTGATTTCCAGCACCCACATGGTATCTCACAGTGAATTGTACTCTAGTTCCAGGGTATCTGACTTCCTTTTCTGGCTTCCAAGGGTACTCTACAAAGTAAAGGTGCAGGTGAATACTTATACACAATAAATAAAAATAAATCTATCTTTAAAAATAAGTTCTCTTTAAAAACTAAAATATTTATTCTTAATGGGATTTATCAAATATGATGTTTTCAAAGTATTTCTGGGACATTCTAAAATTTGTCTAATATGTTTTAAGATTAAGATACAACACTTAAAGGTATGATGTTTCAAGATACACCTTTAATGGAGAAATGTTCTAGGACATCCTAAAGACCTAACTATAGCATAATTTTACTCCACAAATATTTTGTTTCAAACACATTCTGTTCTGAAGTGCCTCATTGGAGTAGGTGTGTCACTGTGGGTATGGGAAGTCAGTATTCTGCCAGCAGCCTTCAGATGAAGATGTAGAAATCTCCTCTCCTCCTGTACCATGCCTGCCTGGATGCTGCCATGTTCCTGCCTTGATAATAATGAGCTGAACCTCTGAACCTGTTAACCAGCCCCAATTAAATGTTGTTCTTATAAGAGTTGCCTCGGTCATGGTGTCTGTTCATAGCAGTAAAATTCTAACTAAGACACAGGGCAAAGTGGCATCACCAGAACAAAGCTCTGGATATCCTGACACAACTGAAGTGCAAGAAAAGGACCTCGAATCCAACCTTATAAAGCTGGTAGAGGCCTCTCAAGAGGAAATGAATGAATCCCTTAAAGAAATACAGGAAAATACAATTAAGCAGGTAGAGGCCTTTAAAAAGGAAACTAATAGAACTCTTAAAGAAAAATTTATAATTAATCAGGTGAAGGAAATTAATAAAACTGTTCAAGACCTGAGAATTGAAATAGAATCAATAAAGAAAATATAATCTAAGAGTATGCTGGAGATGGAAAACCTAGGGAAGAGAACAGAAAATACAGATGTAAGTATCACCAACAGAATACAGGAGATGGAAGAAAGAATTTCAGGAGTAGAAAATACGATAAAAGAAATTGATACATCAGTCAAAGAAAATGTTAAATCTAAAAAATTCTTGACACAAAACATCCAGGAAATTGGGGACATTATGAAAAGACCTAACCTAAGAATAATAGTAATAGAAGAAGGTGAAGAGTCCTGGTTCCAAGATAATATTTTGAACAAAATCATAAAAAGAGAACTTCCCTAACTTAAATTAAGAGATGCCTATAAACAAACATACAAGAAGCTTATGAAACAGCAATTAGATTTTGCCAGAAAAGAAAATCATCCTGCCACGTTAAATCTGTAGAAGAAAAAATAGTGAAAGCTGTAAAGGAAAATGGCCAAGTAACATACAATAGCAGACCTATCAGAATTACACCTGACTTCACATCAGAAACTATAAGCTAGAAAGGCCTGTACAGATGTCTTACAACCTCTAAGAAACCACATATTCCAGCTCAGACTACTGTACACAGCCAAATTCTCAACCACTATAGATAAAGAAAACTAGATATTTCAAGATAAAACCAAATTTAAACAATATCTGCCCACAAATCCAGCCCTACAGAAAATTCTTGAAGGAAAACTCCAACCCAAGGTGGTTAACTACACACGAGAACTACACTGGACAGGCAGACTGATGATAGAGTAAATATTTTCTATGGTATGGGTGCCAATAACTCACATCTTGTGTAGATAATTCTTTTTCTTGGATTGAGATGGATGGCTTAAAGGGCCAATTTTGGGGTAAAATTATTCTACCGTAATACCAATTCTGTTTTTGTTTGTCTATTTGGCTGTTTTGTTTTGTTTGTTTGTTTGTTGGAAAGGCTAAGGAAAAATGGTTAATAGTGTTTAATTATGTAAAGAAGACCTATGATTGTCTTGGAACTTGGTTTCTACATAACTAACTGATCATGAGCTATCTAACACCTGACTCAGGGATAATGAATAGTTACGAGTCAGCCAAGTTTCAGTCAATTACAGGCAACCACTAGAGCCGACCACATCCACACAGGCAAATGCCTGCTGGAACCAATCAGACAGTCCTTGTATTTGATTTCCTTGGTTTATGTACAGACTCTACCTCAGATGCTGGTGTGACTCTCAGAACCTTTTGTCCAGTGTACTGTTAACTCAAACTGTTCTAACATTTGGAACAGAAGCTCTCTGGATTTTCAACTATTTTTGCCTACATAAACAGAGCTGTCTTGAGGACGGGGCTCATGTATTAACACGAGATTCCTTTATGTTTTGTGGACACTGTCCACACAGCCTGGAGTAATTTGGTGCACTATTCTGAGTGTGTCTGTGTTTTGACTGTGGTATGTCACATGAGGTCAGAACTGAATTTTTCACTTGTGATGTCATGCTAACACCCAAAGTTTCAGATCCCAATGTGTTTGGGATTTGGGGTTAGGGGATGTTCAGCTCGTATTATGAAGGACATATTTAAAGTATGGCTGTGGATAAATTGTGATATTTATGGTTAGTAAGTAAATTCTTTTGGAAGGAAGCTGACCTGTAGGGGTTCTCTGGGAAATAGCCTTTTCCTTGGACTTTATTAAGAGTGATTCCTGGCCCTTATCATAGCGTTTTCTCCTCTACTTATGCTTTTCTTATTCTAAAATCTGAAAAGTGAGTATATTCTGGCCTTGTCTCTATTGTGCGTCATCTCTACATCTTCTGGGTCCCAGATTTTAGGGTCCTAGTTGGCACAAGTATGATCCAGATCCTAGGGTAGCAAAAGCTCTGGGAGACCTTGACCAATGGCAGAAGAGTCTGATGTCCAGACCGGCTCTGCAGCTTCGAGAGGGAGGCCCAACGTCCACAATACTATGGGAAACAAACCATCATCTTATTTTTACTGTGGTTGCTAGGGTTCAGATCAGAGATGACCTTCAAAGGCCCATGTGGAGGACTTGATTCCTTGTGCAAACCTCTTCGAAGGTGGAGCGTGTGGGAAGGGATTGGATGCTGAAGGTTCTTTTTGTCTTCAGTGGGTTGATGCATCAGCATATCTGCATGCCAAGGGCTTTGAGAAGTTGATGGAAACTTAAGTGCATTGCACACATTGAAGGAAGCTCTTTGGAGCTTTCTTTCTTGATCTCTCTTGACCTCAGTTTCTTGCTATCCTGTTTTTTTCTTTCTGCTTCCTGATTGTCAGGATGTCAGTGAGTAGTGCCAGAAGTGTTCCATCACATGCTCACCACCATAATGTTGTGCCCATGATAGGCCCAGATAAAGGAGCCACATCACCATAGACCGACACCTCAGAAACTGAGAATCTGAAAGGATTCCTTTCATTGCCTAATCCATGTAATCGGTCACAGTGATGGGAAGCTGATTAACACAAGGATTGATGTTTCCCATTCTTACTGTACAATCACAGATCAATAAGAAGAGAAGTGCTGAGAATATAGGTATACAAGACTAAGGAAAGGGTGTAACTCCATCACCTACCTGGACTCTATAAAGAGCAGGATGCCTAGCATTATGATAGCAATAGTGACAGCTCCATCAACCTGTCATGTGATCATGGAATGTGTGAGTCAAGGACTGACAGGCAGAGAAATTCCAAAGATCCTGGGATCTTAGTTTAGTCTGGTCTTTGCTGCTAATGTGGCCTACTCAAATTGTCATCTGTCTGTCATGTTTGCATATAGGGGCCTGTGTGTCTATCCATCCATCCCTTCATCTGGACATATCCCTTCTCTTTAAGCCTCTGCAGCTAAAGAGAACTCTGCAGCTCACCTCTGAACCATACCTGAGCTGTCGACAATCAGCAGCCAGCAGCCCAGTCAATTCTGCAGATTTGGAACTTGATTGATGCCTTGTCAGAACAGAGACTTTTATTCCCTGAGTCTGTTTCCCGGCTTTTCTTGTATTTACTCTATAAACCACATGTATACATGCTTAAGTATATTGGGGCTCCAGAGATGGCTCAGTGGTTAAAAACATTTGTTGCTGATGAAGAGGACTTGGTTCAGTTCCCAATACCTATATCATGTGATTCAGAGAATCCGAGGCATTTTTCTGACCTTGGTGGACTTCTGCATGCCTGTGGTACACACAGAGACAAGTAGGCACACATGTATACACATAAACTAAATAAATCTTTGTAGAAATCCTTAGATCAATTGGCCACGTGATATGTAGTAAGTGATAAGAATGAATACTGGTAACTAAGAAGTGAACAGCGGAACCTGTGGGTGACCTTGGCCAAGGCTGTCAAGGAAGGTGAGAGAGAATATTGACCGGCCTCTAAAGCTCCTGCCCCTTGTGGATTCGCTGTTACTCAGAAACTCCTGGCTTTGTGCAAAGATGTAAATGTGTCACCTATGTTTCTGATTCGAAACAATGTTCATTTACTAAGAAATTTATTTGTAAAATGAACAAATGATGTCCCCTGTATTTTCATAAACATTGTTTTTTTCTCAAATTAGTAAATGTAAATGTATCAACATTATACAAGTAAACTCTCATAACATTTGTTTTATTTTGTTTTGTTTTGAGAAAGGGTCTTCTTTTGCAACATTGGCTAGGCTGGAACTCACTGTGTAGACTGAGACTTCAAGCTTGGAGTAATTCCCCTGCCTCTGTCTGCCAAGTGCTGGGACTAGAGGCATGAACCACCATACTGAGCTAAAATTTTTAAATAGATGAATATATAATATATTATATAAAATCAAATATATAATTAAAAATTACTTAAATAGCTTTAATCAAAATGTTCATAGAATTGAGAGATCTGTTTTTAGGATTCTACAGAACAGATGGGATTGCTTAGTCCAAGTATGTGTATCATCGAAGTGAAAAAGAAGGAAGCTGAGTGCCTGAGTGCCAACACAGTCTTAATTAATCCAAGACCATTTGCTAGTGTAAGTGAACCTAAGTTTTTGTTTAAGATCTCTTGCACCAGTGGGGAAATAGGCCAAAGTCCAGAACCTGTCTTCAAATTTAATGTTATTGGAAATCTGGACTATCTAAACCAAGGTTCTTCTAAGACTAGAACTCCAGAGAAAGACTTCACCGAGAACAAGCATTCCCCAGGTACCCACTCCAAAGGGACAGCCCAGAAGGTTGTGTTGGTAAGAGAGGAGGGAGGACTGGTGCCCAGGAAACTGTAGCCTTGGATAGCATAGCTCACGTTCTCACATGTCCAACTCCACTTAGCCCTTGGCTTCAGTTTAGGTACATCCACACGTCTTTTCAAATGTCTTACAAAATAAAAGTAAAGCTTAGCTGTAGGACACATTTACTCCTTTTAAATACATCCACCAATTCTCAACAAGAGCATTTATAAGAATGAGGTACCAGACAAAGTGATTGACAACCAAATACAGAAACAAACCAGACAAGAACCAGGGCTAGAGCAACTGAGGGAGGACAGTTGAGACAGAGAAGCAAATACATCTAACCTCAACCAATAAACTGTAAACAACCAATACTCTTCCCTTAAAAATTGCTAGGTTTTGGTGGGAGGGGCATGCCTGGAAAGATGAGTAAGAGCCCATAGTGTTCTTACAGAAAACCTGTGTTTGTTCCCAGCACCCACATTAGGCAACTTGCAGTAGCCTATAAGTGCAGCTCTATCTTCTAGACTCTATAGGCACCTATACACATGTGTGGTGCATACATACTTAAAATAAACCTTAAAAAAAATAAATGGTAGAACATTGCTGGGTCTTGAAAGATTTGAAGTAAGTTTAGGAAAACCGAAAGTTGTATGAAAAGGTGTAACAAATCTAAAAGAGAGCCATGTAGAGATTGCAAAAATAAAAAGTGTAAAGACGTAAGTTGCAAAAGATAATGCATGCATTACCACAATTTTTTAGGTACATGAAAACAATCCTGAATATAAAGCAAGGAAGGTAACCGTATCACAAGGTGCTTGAGAAAACGAGCAATAGTGGCTGGAATACCATCTCTAGCAGGCTGTATGCAGTGGCTTGCTCAGGCAAAAAAAAAAAAAAAAAAAAAAAAAAAAAAAAAATCAAGCACACACAAAATGCACCAAATATGGTGGTGAGTTGAAACAAAAAAATTTCATTTCATATCATTACAGATACAGTGCATTACAGATAATAGGGAGCCAAGGGAAAAGGCTCCCTATTTACTGAACCTTCTTACAGTTCTTTATTACTGAAAATAATTATTTCATACAATATCCTCCGATGAGAGTTTCCCCTCCCTCAACTCCCCTCATATCTACCCCACCTACCCAACTCCAATTCTTCTTTCTTTCTGTTTACAAAGCAACACATTTAAAATATGTGAGACACATAAAGATATAGACTAAAGTTGGAAAAACAGAAACACCCAGTGAAGTGTTGAGGATCATCAAAGGTCCTCATAATAGACTATTTTATCAAGCATTGACGTCTGCTACAGCCACTAACAATCCACACTGGTGTGAGCTGCACCCTTGAGTCAAAGCATCCCTTGAGTCACAGCGGAGTCACTTGTAGGAGGTCCAATAGTCCCTATGGCAGACCAGAGCATGTCTACATGTGAAATCATCCAACTTTAACGAAGAAATCTACCAATCTTTGGAGACTGCTGCCATGGCCTGCATCAGCCTGACACTTACTGTTTTATCCCACTTAGTGGGAAAGGAGGCACCGATACCAGACAATCACGATGCACTGAGCACAGAGGGCTCTTAGTCTGCACTGTGAGGGAGACAGTGCATGGTGCCTACTCTATTTTAAAATGGACTTTTCTCTTTTATTCTAGAACCTTCAAACAAAATGTATGACTCACAAACTTGGCTAAAGGAGAAGAGAGAGGAGAGAACGAAGTGGGAAAAGGACAGAGAAAGAGGAGGGTAGAAGGAGAAAAGGAAGGAATGAAATAAACGGAGAAGGAAGGAAGGGGGAGGGAAGGGAAAGAAGCAGTCTACAATGATTATAGTTGAAATTTTTAACTCAGCTCTGAGTAATCGACAGGATCTTTGGAAAAACATGATGGGCTTATATGTATAAGTAGCAGAGTACATATAAATGTCAAATAAACGATTCTGTTCCCGTTTACTGCAGAAATAAGTTCTTTTAAATGGAATGGAACTTTAAAACATGTTTACATAAATCCCTCTTTCATCTCCAGAGGATGAAGACCCAAAAAGGCAGGCGAGCAAGCAGGACACACGCAGATCTGGCCCATAAAGACTGCGGTCCTACTGTTCCTGTGGAAGAGCGGTGGAACTAAGGCTGTGAAGGACACAAGCTCAGAGCAGCTCCCAGCCTGCAGCACACTGCAACCGTAGCCATGACCTGCAGGACCATTTCCAAAGGCAAAAAGGAAATAACAAGTGGGTGTGGGGTCTGCAAAAATAGCCTTTGAGCAAGTCCAGGAAGTGGAGCCCTAAGGAGGAATGCATTCTGGGAGGAGTCGAGAAAGAAAACAAATGAGTTCTTCCTTTGATTTTATATATATATACATTTTTTTCTTTATTTACATTTCAAATGATATATCCTCTCCTGGTTACCCCTCTGAAAAAATATCAAAAACAAAAACAAAAAAGAAACCCTGTTTCCTCCCTTCTCCCCCTGCTCACCAACCCACACTCTCCCACTTCTGGTCCTGGCATTCCCCTACACTGGGGCATAGAACCTTCACAGGACCAAAGGACTCTCCTCCCATTGATGACCAACTAGACCATCCTCTGCTATACATATGCTGCTGGAGTCATTAGTCCCACCATGTGTGCTCTTTGGTTGATGGTTTAGTTCCTGGAAGCTCTGAGGGTACTAGTTAGTTCATATTGTTGTTCGTCCTAAGGGGCTGCAAACCCTTCAGCTTCTTGGACTCTTTCTCTAGCTCCTTCATTGGGGACCCTGTGCTCAGTCCAATGGATGGCTGTGAGCCTCTACTTTTGTATTAGTTGGGCACTGGCAGAGCCTCTCAGGAGAAAGCTATATCAGGCTCCTGTCAGCCAGCACTTGCTGACATCCACAAGTTTTATTTTAAAAGTATCTGTGTGACTACAGACCTTCATGTGCACTGCATACATACTTGTGGAGGCCAGAAGAGGACCTAAGACAGGCTGGAACAGGAGTTTCAGGAAGGCTACAGTCTGCATTCCCTACCCGGAGTTCCTGCTGAGAACCAAATGCAGCCCTCTGAAAGAGCAGTAAGGACTCTTAACTACTAAGCTGTCTGCCCAGTCCCTCTTGCTTTGACCTTTATGTAGGTAGTATATTATATACGAAAACAAGAAAACAGCAACCTAGACCAGCAGCTCTCAACCTTCCTAATGCTGTGACACTTCCTCAGGTTGTGGTGACCCCCCCAACCATAAAACTATATTGTTGCTACTTCATAAGCATTATTTTGCTACTTCTATTAATTATAATGTAAATATCTGATAAGCAGGATATCTGAAGTGGGACACTCAAAGGGGTCATGACCCACAGGTTGAGAAATACTGACCTAGATTGACTGATTTGGGCAAGATCCTGGTTTGGGTCTCTGTTGCTGGGATAAAACACTGACCACAAGCAATCTGGAGAAGAAAGGGCTTATTTCACCTCGAAATTCTCAGGCCAAGCTCCATCGCTTCCTGGGACCGTGGCGCTGCCCACTATGAGCTGGCTATGCCCTTCCATATCTAAATAATTAATCAAGGAAATGTCCCATAGGCTTGTGTATGGGCCAATTTGATGGATACATGTCTCACTTGATTTCCCCCTTCCCAGATGATGGCAGCACAGGCAGTGACCATTTTATGAAGAAAAAAATTATTCCTTTTGACCATGTCATTTTATGTAAGAAACATTAAAACAAACAAACAAATAAACAAACAAAGAAACCAAACAAAAACAAACCACAGATGAGCCAGGACTAACCCTTCTTCTGATTTTTGATTTGTATAAATGAAGCATATTTGGTAATAGAAGCTCTTATTTAAATTACCTGTTGCATCATGCTATCATTTTTGATGCTGCTCTGTGACCTGGCCTGCAGGTCACGTTATTCGGGGGAACGAGGAGGGTCACAACCTGTGAATAACGAATGGGCGAGAGAGAGACGACAGGACTCAAGGAAGCATTGCTTGTCAAGAGCCGTTTACTTAGTGCAGCTGACCATATTTAAAGCAAAAATCTTGGAGGGGAGGGGGAGAGGAAGGAGGGAGATGGAGGGTTACAAAATCTTCTGGGGTTGAGCTCTGGTGTGACAGGTGAGGAGGGGGTGGATGACAGGTGGAGAGGGGGTGGATTTCTGTGAATGTTCTTTTCCCAGGGCCAAGCTGGATCCTTGTGATTGTCAGGCAGGATGTTAATCTCAGGGTTCACATCCTT
This sequence comes from Mastomys coucha, assembly GCF_008632895.1. Lineage (NCBI taxonomy): Eukaryota > Metazoa > Chordata > Mammalia > Rodentia > Muridae > Mastomys > Mastomys coucha. The sequence goes on from NW_022196915.1 coordinate 45,354,433, forward strand.
GTGATTGTCAGGCAGGATGTTAATCTCCGGGTTCTCAATTAGCTGGGGCAGGATATTTATCTCAGGGCTCTCATGGTTCCCAACAGCTCTGCTAATGGATTTTTTTTAATGGACTCATATTGAGCAGCAGGATTAAACAGAGAAATCAAAATCTTACAGTGGAGATGAACTCTAACAAAGGGAGGCTGGGGTGGAAAGAAGAGAGGCTAAGAGCAAGATAACTTCTCTAAACGTATTTCCCATGGCTCTGTATCTGTTTACATTTTTATGTAGCACCACAGCCCACCCGTATATACAGACAGTGCCCTACTCTTTAAACTCTTTAAGCATGATTTTGAACCTTGGTCCCCCAATGTGTTTTTTTCTAGGCACCTGACTGTGTGATCTTTGGCACACATTCAGCTTACATGAAGCATTTTTTTTTTTTGCCTGCTCCATTTCTTATTTAGGCCATGGGATTTGAAGCTTCTTCAAGAATTTGGGGATCGGCTACGTTAGAAAGAATATAATGGTCAGTGAGCTCACAGATACTGGCCATAAGAAAGACTGGTGGTCAGTGAACACACAGGAACACCAATGAACAGAGAAGTGTGGTCAGGGCTGGGAGAAGGGCAGTCCATGGTGTACTGAGAATAGGCATGTATATGGTGTGGGGCTTATGTTCATCCAGTAAATAACAAAATATAAAATGTTACAAAATGAGTTATATCACAATCAAGGGAATAAAGGAGTGTTTCAGTGTTTCTGGGATGTGTGGGCCAGCAGGCAGTGGATACAAGAGGGTGCAATCATGCTGATAACGTTAGCAGTTACATCTCAACCATGTTGCTGGAGCAGCATGTGAGCTCATCCAAGAGTTCTGAAGCCACCCTCACCCAGACAGCAGGGGGAACTCATTTCACACTTGTGTAAAATTGCTTTGGATGATTGTCAAGGATTAGCCAAGGAGGAGCAAAGTGGAAAGCATACCCCAGCTATAGAGACTTAACAGCCTGGTGAAAACTAGCCTTGGAAACACACTGCACATCTGAATTAAGAAGGAGGCCCTGGGTCCTGCGAGGGCTCAGCGGATCTGGCTCTGAGCCTGCCGGGTGCTTAGGGTGATCCGGCTGCTGCAACTGAGGCATTAGTTGGTTGGAAACAGACTTGGCTGCTGACGAGGATGCTACAGGGTCCACGTACTCTTGATTGCTTTGTTTCTCACACTTTAACTGGAAGCAATCTGTTTCCTCCAGGAATGAGTCTCGTTTTCACACTGATCTCCTTAGCAACGTTGATCCCGAGGAACTGCATCATGCCGTCAGCATCAGCAGAGGCAAGTCTGTGTATCAGTGCCAAGGTCAATAGGTCAACTTGAGTCATCCTTGCTACTCTGCAGCATAACCTTTATTGTTAATTAGAATACATCTTCTGTATTTCGCTATGTGGATGTGTCAAGTATGTGTGCGTGTGCATGTGTATATGTGTGTGTTTGTGTATGTGTGTGTTCAGGCTTCATAGACACTGTCAAGTCACTTGGTGAGGCTGTGAGATTTCCCACCAGCAGAGGATGCGTCCCTGTTGCCGAAGCCCTTGCCAGCAACTTGGCATTTCCTTCCTTCCATGGCAACTGTTTATATCTTTCAGCTTCGTGTATCTTCCTCGAAACTTCCGTATCTGTTCATGATTTGAGCATTTATACATGGATCTTTCTATGAAACTGAAAACTTTGGCTACGTTCGCCATGCTGTAGGCGAATTACTTGAGTCTGCACGTCAGTGTGGAGTGGACCTGTGTCTGAGACAGACCTGCAGAGACTGTAAAGCTGCTCTTACTCATGCTTGGCACAGAGGTCATGCGTGTGTTGTCCTAGATTACTCGAACAATTTGTCTTGTACCTCAGTGTGTAATATATAAATTTTAGGTTTTTGATATGGAAACACATAGATTCTTATGCTAATCTTTTATCTATTTTTGCCAAATTTAATTGTTAATGTTCATGTTTTGTCTACAGATTGTGATAAGATTTTGTCTCCACGATAAGTTGACTCTAAATAATGATATCTGTATTTCCCTTTAAGCCATTGCCACCCCTTACATACGACATATGATGTAAACAGAGGGCAACAGAATGTCCTTATCTGCTTCCACACAGGAAGGATATTTTCAACCACTCGCCAACAGGTTCAGGAGTCCCTTTTATGCCTTCTTCATTAAATCAAGGAAATTTCCTCTAACCTTACTTTGCAAAAGCTTTTAAAACTTTTCAGTCAAATGTTGTAATTGACTCTATAATCACAATACACTACCCTAAATGATAAGGTGAACACTCCACTCTTCTAGTAGAGGGGTGTGTGTGTGTGTGTGTGTGTGTGTGTGTGTGTGTGTGTTATGTGTGTGTGTGTGTGTGTATGCTCATGAGTTCAGTGGCATGTGGGAGCTAAAAACTTACATGAGATCTCCATAGCTGGAGTCACCGGCAATTGTGAGTAGCCTACTCTAAGTGTTAGAAACTGAACCCAGGCCTTGGCAAGAGCTGCTCACGCTATTGCCTCCTCAAGCTCTATACCTTATTTTCAATATTCCTGGATTTATTTTCAGAGTGCATTTCACTTCTGTCTTCATGAGAAGCTGTATTGTAATTTAGTCTTAAATCTCTCTTTCTGATTGCACACTAAGCATGAGCTTGTATTTGTAAGAGCCTCCACTTTTCCTACTCTCTGAAAGACATTCTATTTTACTGTTTATAGAAATCACAAGTAAAACTTTGTGGATCGATCACTCATTGTTGTGCCCCCCTCTCCTACCCTTGCTTGGTTGTTAGGGTTTTTTTTTTTTGGCAACCTGACGCACACTAGAATTAACTGAGAAGAGGGAAACTCAGTTGAATTTTCTCCATCATGTTGGCCCATGGACATGTCTCTGGGGTACATCTATTCACCCCAAATAGGGAATTAACAACAGGCACAAGCATCAGTTACACCTAAGTCCAGCTTGGTGAGCCACTGAGTATGCTGGAGTCACCTGGGGGAGCAGGAGTGAGGGGGGCGAGTCCTTTACGGGAGCAGGGACCACTCCAAGGCAGCCAGCAGTGTCTATCATAGTGGGTGGCAAATCCTGGCTGCCATGGCCACAGCTCTCTGCAGGACTTGGGGACAGCTGTACAAGTGACAGCCTCCTCCCTCAGGACCTGACTGCTGTTTCTGTAAAGTTAGGCACTACCTTGTGAATCTTGCAAAGGTTCACGGTCAGTCTCACACTGTGACGTTTGTTTATTTCCTGTCTCATGTGTCCTAAAGAGAGAATTTCCACTGGGAGAAAATTACTACATGCTAAATAAGAGTGATAGGCTGGGGCCTGGCCAGGCGAGCGCCGCGAGGACAGGAATGGAACTGGTCCCCGTGTTCGGTGGCTTACCTGAGCTGTGGGAAGTACACCCGGAACTTGGTTCTCAAAAAAAAATCAGGGTTAGGGTTAGGGTTAGGGTTAGGGTTAGGGTTAGGGTTAGGGTTAGGGGTTAGGGTTAGGGTTAGGGTTAGGGTTAGGGTTAGGTTTATGGTTAGGGTTAGGGTTAGGGTTAGTATTAGGGTTAGGGTTAGGGTTAGTGTTAGGGTTAGTTTTTGTTTATTTCCTGTCTCATGTGTCCTAAAGAGAGAATTTCCACTGGGAGAAAATTACTAAATGCTAAATAAGATTGCTAGGCAGGAAACAGGGCAATGGGGAAAGAGGGAGGCATCTTATAGTGGATCAGGCCTGAAAAACTCAAGCTGCATTTTGTTGTAAGACATTGACACTATAGGGTGCAAATTCACTTCTGAGTCTTTCTCTCCCAAAGGAAAAACACTGAGGGATTGTGAAGCAAACATCAGCGGGTTCCCAGGAGAGGAGTGAGCACACAGTTCTGAACAGCACCCCTCAAAACCCAAAGATGGTAAACACCAGAGAAATACTCACCTTCTATTGCTGTATGAAGAGAAATATCAACTACATATAATGTGCTGCCTCAAGTGGGACTTTGGAATGGAAACAGACTAAGAGACTCTCAATAATGTGTGACTTTTTAAAATAATAGCCTATGACTATTGCTCCTTAGCACTCTGTTATGAAGTGTCACGCCATGCTGTGAGAAACCAGGTATCATCTGCATGAGAATTTGCTGTAATGCATTCACAACTTTCTGTGAAGGAAGAGGATTCTAAAATCAAAAAAAAAAAAAAAATCTTGTAAAAGTCTGGTTTCTCCTACCTTTTGGTGGGGAACTGAGTAAGATGATGTCCATTTCCCTTTGTCCTGGCACACAGTCAGGAGCACATAACTGCTTAGTCGGTAGCCAGGCTACAGTGATTGTCTCATGACAAGCCAACTTGGAACTTTGCTATTGATCAACAAGTCTGAATAAAGTCCATGTATATAATTGAGATGATACAAAGGTATATATCTTTGCATCATTATATATATATATATATATATACATATACATATACATATACATATACATATATATATATATATATACCAGAGAGGTATATATGTACTCTGAACTTACTTACTGTTTCATTGTCTATCCTCCCTGTCCTTTTGTATGTAAGAAGTTTGATAAGACATTATCAATAATTTATTGATAATTGATTTATAATGAATAAAAATGTATTAAAATATGAGGACTGGATTGACGGCTTAGAGGCTAAGTGCATACCACTCTTACTGAGCATTGGACTACAGACCCCAGCATCCTTGTCAGGCAGCTTACAACTGCCTCTGACTCCAGCTGTCCTGTTCTGGTTCTCTAGGCACCTGCACTCCCATGCCCGGACCTCCACACAGATGTGTATGCATAGATAGAGAAATAAGAATTATGTTAAAGATGGCACATTCAGAGTCTGATGTGAAAGTTTGGACTCTGTGTTATCATGAGACAGTTTAATCATCATTTCATAGTAGTGACTCTCCTTGTATAAAACAACTGCAAAAATCTTTTAAAAGCCTTCTATTTTGTCTGTACAGATGTTCGTGCATTCCGATGGCAAGATTTAAGCCGAGGGGCTCCGCATCTGCTTCTAAAACCTTCTTGGCAGCATCCAGGTGTGTTGGTGCATGGCTGTAATCCCAGAAAAAGGCTGAGAGGGGAGGAAAGCTCTGGTTTTTAGACTACTGTTCTGTAGAAATGGACATCAGCATAGAGATAAGGCAAATCCCACACAAAACTGTGATTTTTTAAAGTCCTAAAAGAGAGAAAATTCTATCCTCTTCTCTAATGGACCAGGACTTGTCTCCTTTCCAAATTCTCCACCTCATTGGTTTAGGACACAAAGCTTTGTCTAATGAATAACTTGGGACTTGAGACTTCCCCTTTTCTGACTAAGGCCTCAGACAGGTAGCAGACAGGTAATTCTCCAACTCTGAGTTCTGGGACAAGCAGACCACAGCCACTAGCTAGGGGGAGGAGGCTAGTGTTCCTGGCTTGCCTGTGCCTCTTAGGAGTTCTAAGCTCACCTCTTCTACCCAGTGGGCCAGCGAAGCCTATTTCTCACACCTGGTCTTTTTTCGATAAATAAAAAAGTCAATAAATAAATTGCTTTTCATTAAGTGTTCTATGATGGGTGAGACAACCGTTCTGTCAGTAGAAACTTCAGCAATATTGTCCACAGTCTAGCCACTTATTTTTTCATTGTGTTTTAGAAATAACCTTCTCCAATTAGGTTTTAATCAGTCTTGTGATTTTCAGATATCATTCTAAGAAAAACTAAAATGACCATTTAAATTTAAAACAAGCAAACTAAATGAAAAGAATGCTTTGTTTTAGATACTAAAAACAAAGATCTATATGCCATTGCTCATTTTCTATTGCTAGGTCTTTGGTTACATTCAGGACTCTCTGGACTTCATACCCTTTGTGTCTTTATGGTTTAAAATAAGATGTGACTTACTGAAATTCCCATGCCGTGAAAATTACATAATTGATTTAATACTAGTCACTGAGAAAACCAACTCACCAGGTTCAATGTAATATTAATTTAAAAAAATCTAGATCATCTCTTTATGAATATAGGGTATCCCTTCATCTTTTGCCAAACACTTAAATTATTTACTAAAGGATTGTATGCGTGTGTGTATGCATGTGTGTGTACACATACACTCATATACACTTCCTTCTATAAAAAAAATCTAAAAAATAGAGTCCCCTGAGAATCCTAAACACAAAGATGTTAACATGTTATGACTCCAAGCACTATAATTTGATGTTTGGGGTAAACACTCAGTGCTGAGTTCTAGCCATCAATATTTCTAAAAATGAAAATAGACTTTATAATAGGCCAGTTTACTTTCTTGGCACAGGTTATCAAATGGAAAGAGTGGCTTGAGAAATTATGCAGCCTGCAACAACTTATATCAGAAATAGAAATAACCTAAACTCAAAAATAGCTTACAGACCCATCAGTCAATCAAACAAGTTACTACTAAAAAAACCAAAAAAGACCTAAGTGTCTTAGTCACGACACAGAGGCCTATTTTCAGAGTGGGCACTGTAGACTATGTAGCTGCCACGAGGCCCCACAACTGGCTGTGCACCTGCTGGAGAAAGAATGGTATTGAGCCAAGCAGCCAGCCAGCCCAGATCTCCAGTGAGAGGTTCAGGTGAGCAGGGCCAATTTCAGACAATCACAGTCCTCCACGGAGCCTTGGGGCATGCAGGTCACACAACTGCATTGCCCATAAACACATAGTTCAAAGCTCACATCTTGTGGCCAATGCATTCCATGGCCACTGGCGGGACCCAGAAAAGACAATACAAAGTTAAGACCTTAAAATACAAAGCAAACTGCTGGACCTTTGAATTTATTCAAGGGCCTGTCACCTCCATGTCTTCCTCAGAAGATAATCCCTGCTTCCTGCTAAGACAGGAATGTCCCTCTCTGCTCTGTGAAGACACTGGTTTAACATGGTCAACTTCATGGCTCGGAGCACTGTTGACAGGCCACTTGGGGTGTAACTCAGCAGCAAAGGGCATGCCTAGCAAGAGGAAAGCCCTGAGTTTGATCCTGAGCATTACTGAATTACAAACATAGATAGAAAGAAAGAAAGAAAGAAAGGAAGAAAGAAAGAAAGAAAGGAAGAAAGAAAAAAGAAAGAAGGGAAGGAAGGAAGAAAGAAAGAAGGATGGATGGCTAGATAGGTAGATAGATAGATAGATAGATAGATAGATAGGTAGATAGATAGATAGATAGAGAGAGAGATTGATGCTCTGCTCTCATCAATACAACCTATACAGGTGCACTCCAAGCAAGATGGATGGCTTCGTGTCAGTTGATCCACTGAATCTTTTTAGATAATATTCCAAAGCTATAGAATAATCAAATCTCTCTCCAGTAGAGCAAAATGGCCTTTTTTACATTACATCGAGTATGAGTTGCATTCTGACAAAGCACTGTGCTACAAAGTAGTAGCATGGCTGAACACACAGTTTGTGAATGTGGCCCAGGCAGTTTGGGGGGAATAAGGATGGAGAGAAGGCAGAGTTCCCTCCAGCTCTCTGAAAAAGTGTTATGCTGACGTGGCCCGACATGGTGCCTGCCACCTGTTTTCATGGGCCTTGCTGTGAGCTCCAAAGCTGAAGAACCTGTAAGGACCTTTCTCCCCAGTCCTCCTGAGGTGACAGTGAACACATTTCATCGTAAGGCACAGAGTTCTGCTGAGTATTGACCTGAGTATTACTGCATGAGCACATGCACATATGTTCACATTTCGTATACATAGCTATGGTGTATGCATACACATACAAGGATCCTTTTTGTTCTCTTGGCTGAAAGTGTCTAGAGACAATAGCACCTGAGCAGGAATAGCCACACCCTGTGCCAGGGCCTAACATCACTCTGCAATGACCCCAGTCTCTGCCTCCTCTAGAATCTTGTGATCGGACAAAAGTGATGAGGAAACTCGCGGTGCCAGCAAGGAAGGATGTGCTTAAAGGAAGCAAATCAAGAAACTCACCCTTCACTCATGAGACTCCTACCAAGGGAAGCCCAGGAATCATTTAAATGATTAAACAACTCCAATGGGCAAACCAGAAGCCACCTAGGTTTGCCCATCCTGCCCATTCCAGTGCATGTATGGGTCATAACCCTAAACTTAAAATATATATTGAAATATCTATTTTTTTAAAAAAAAAAAATGATTGAATAAACAGTGAGAGGGACAAATCTGTTTATTACAGGGAACATTTTCCAGCTTTATTCAAACCCTCTGCCATCCAGGAAGCCTAGGATTCCTCACTGCATTAGGGTGGGCAGGAATATGAGCACTCTTTGTGTCACCTTGGGGATTTTTGTGGTATGCCCTTAATTATTTTAATAAGCTCTTTTTAAAAGAAAGGAGTTTATAGTTGTCTTCCTGGGACTTCTGTTCTGCCCTCCTTCAGGAGTCTGGAAAGAGCAGGGCAGGGGGGCAGGGGGCAGGCGAAGCAGGGGAGGCAGGGGAGGCAGGAGAGG
>NW_022196915.1:45363823-45365648 GCF_008632895.1 Mastomys coucha
GGGGAGGCAGGGGAGGCAGGGGAGGCAGGGGAGGCAGGGGGGCAGGCAAGAGTGAAATCTCTTCCCCCTTTGTCCTTTAGTTACAAAGAGGCAGCTGCTGTGTCCAGGCACTGGTGTCTGAAGGGCACAGTATCCACAGAGGGAGCATCTGGTTTGAATGTACTGAGCAGGCATGGGAGAATGCCCATAGGGGCAGGAGGCAGAGGAGGAACTCTGCCAGGAGCCAGGCCTCAGCTCCTTGACAGACTATGCTAAATTACTGTCCATCCAGAAGGAAATAGAACGGAGGGTTACTCTAAAGTGAGGCTTGTTTTTAAATCATCTTTGGCTACTAGTAAATACACAGAGATGTCATGGGGACAGTCATAAAAATACAACAGAAGAGAAGACGTATCATCTTTAGTCCACAAACAAACAATGACCATGTGGTAAATTTCAAGTTGTCCCTGTCAAGTGCTAACACCACCGTCTGCAGAAGCTGTGGCAACCGGAGGCTAAATAAACCTGGACATGGAATCTCTCTGAGTCAGGGTCTCACTCAGCCCACTGAGCCACTCCAGAGGCCACCCAAGGTCAAGGAGCAGCTGCTGGCGATGAGTCATCGGTTCCATCCTTACTGCTTCAGGCTCCCACTCGCTTGCCATGCAAGCTTCTTCTCAATGTCTACTTCCTGGAATCAGGCTACCTCTGCTTGCACCCCAGACTTGACCTGTTTCAGGACCCAATCTATACATTACCAGTACACGCATGCTTCTTTGCACGCATGTACGTGTGTTTGTATGCATGTTTGTATGTTTATGGTTGTCCTGTGGTAGTAGAAAAGGTAAGACAGTCACAAAGAGAATAACCCCTAGAGACCGGCCTCCCACCCCACCCAACCTTACCCTACCTTACTCCCAGTTATATCTTCTGGATATATATAGGGGTCTTTCTCTGCACAACAGAAGAGTCCTCAGTGTCCCCTCTACCCTCCCTTGCCAGGTCCTAGCTTATGGCCGCGCCTTTCTCTGTGGGTGAAATATCCTCACCAGGCTCAGAAGGCCCATTGATGTGCTCAGTCCATATTTGTCTTCCGAGAGCAATTCTATCCTGTCTAGCCGCACACATCCCACCCCAGTCAACTCCTTCCAGTGTGGCTGCCCTGTGAGGCTCTCTCACTCTCTCAGCTTCCACAAACACTTTACAGACAGTCTGGCCACCACAGCTTCCCATAGCGCCCAGCACTTCTGCTGCAACCTGAGTCGGTAGACTCTGCTCCTTCTTGCCTCTCCCACTATTCCCATTCAAGGTTGGCATAACAGTTAAGCTTTTAATGATGAAAAAGCATCATACTTGATTCAGACTCTGGCATATAGTTGTGCTTGGGGATTTGCATCTGTTCGGCTTTCTGACTAGTTCCTCGTGTGTGGTTCTCCAGATATCCCCACAGACTCCAGGCATCACTCTCAGGACTCCACACTAAAAATGACACCTCATTGCACATTTCTAAGACAGTCTTGTATATGCTGTTACTCCTGTTTATATATGTCCTCCTCAGCTAAACTGTGTCCTCCGTGTGACAGGGCCCATATTTATTGTCATTAAACCATGTTTTGGTAGGAATAGTGAGGCCACATCGATGTAAATGCTGGGGCCGCACAGCTGCAAAAACATCTCCTGCAGGAGAACCTAACTAACTGAGGACTGCCGAAGAGACCTAGGATTGCTGGAGCAGACAATGCCAGCCAATCGGGAACTGCATTTTAGAAAAGAGGCTTTCTCACTCAGGATGATATTCTCCAGGTCCATCCATTTCCCTAAGAATTTCATAAATTCATTGTTTTTA
>NW_022196915.1:45366556-45373736 GCF_008632895.1 Mastomys coucha
AGTACAGGGTCCCCAAATGAAGGAGCTAGAGAAAGGACCGAAGGAGCTGAAGGGTTTGCAGCCCCTTAAGATGAACGACGATATGAACTAACTAGTACCCTCAGAGCTCCCAGGCACTAAACCACCAACCAAGGAGTACACATGGTGGGACTGATTGCTCTGGCAGCACGTGTATAGTAGAGACTGGCCAAGTTGGTCATCAATGGGAGGAGAGGCCCTTGGCCCTGTGAAGGTTCTGTTCCCCAGTGTAAGGAAATGCCATGGCCAGTAAGTGGGAGAGGGTTGGGTGGTGAGCAGGGGCAGGGGGGAGGGAACAGAGGTTTGTTCTTTTTTTTTTTGAGGGGAAACTGGGAAATATGACATGTAAATAAAGAAAATATCTAATAAAAAAAAAAAAAGAAAAGTTGCTTTCTTGGGACCAATGGGGTGTGGATGGAGTGTGTTAAAGGAACTTGCAGCAGTGTTCAGACGAGATTGCTGCAGTAGTCCAGGGTGCAGGCAGCACCATGCCTTGCATTTATCTAGCTTGTTTAGCTGAATCTTAATACATGTTTATCATAAAACTTTACAGTGTATAGTGCATAGGTGAATATGTGTTACTTACAGAAAAGATACAGAGAAAAGGCAGTGATGGGAAGTAAGCGACGACCCTTTAGAGTACACTGGAAATACCTAGCAAAAAAAAATTAGAGAAGCAAACAAATGAATAGGTATAAATATTGGCAAGGAAGAACCAGGAACCACTTTTGACAATTACGTCAATGATATGCTTGCCTATTAAAAATATCCCAAGGAGAAGGACGAAACCTCGCGGGAAAATTAGAATTCAGCAGCAGCCAACAGAGTTATGAAAGTACCCAAATCAGTTGGCCTGCAGCACAGTCAACAGTCCAAGCTCGTGCTTCAAAAGGATTCATGCTCCAAGCTGACAAAAGTTAAGACCTTCCGGTAAACATAAGTAAAAATTGTACAATCCATATGGAGAAAAGTCATAACCAGGCCAAAGTAAAAATAAATCGTCATTGGAGAAAACAATCACATAGTTGATGGAAAACTTAATATTTTTAGCATGCTAATTCTCTGTAAGCCAGCATTCATTTTACCTATGTCCAAATATATTCTTTAGAAGACAATTCTAAGTAATGACAAGACATAAAAAAATGTATATATAAAGTAGACATTTTTTGAATAAAAGTTCTGGATGAGGACATTCATGTGGGGAAGGAGTTTAACTATATATTAGCATGTGCTGTTTATTTTGTATTATGTGGAATTGGTCAGGTTAGTGGCACTGTATCAATATGCTATGAAACCTACTTCATAATAAAAGTTTGGGTGATTGCTTCAGTATCAGCCCACAGTCACTTGACCTGTCACTCCAGGCTTTCTCAGAACAGTATACCATGCTAGGGAACAAACAGCAGAGGAGGCTTGCTCACCTATTGCCAACCAAGAAGCAGAGAGAGAGAGAGAGAGAGAGAGAGAGAGAGAGAGAGAGAGAGAGAGAGAGAGAGAGAAAGGAAGAAGAAGAAGAAGAAGAAGAAGAAGAAGAAGAAGAAGAAGAAGAAGAAGAAGAAGAAGAAGAAGAAGAAGAAAAAGAAGAAGAAGAAGAAGAAGAAGAAGAAGAAGAAGAAGAAAACAAGGGCCAGTGTCCCAGAGTCCCCTGACAGGAAATGATCACAGTGACTTGGACCTTCCCACTAGGCCCCATCCTCAAAAGGGTCTGCCAACTCTCCAACACATACTACAGGATACACCCCAAGATCTCAGCATATAAGCCCTGGAAGATGTTTAAAATACAAACTGGTACAGACTGGCATTAGAAATCTATCAGCATGGTGTCTGAGAAAATAGGCTGAGACATTTAAAGGAATTAAGTAGAGGAATCTTTGGCATTTTTTTTCCTCTTCCATAGAATTATGTCTCTGTGGAAGTAGTGAGAATAATATAAGAGTGTGTGGTGAACTTGCCTCCCTCCCTATGCCTCAGCCACTGCATTCTCTTCCCAGGCAGTAACTATTGCTACCAGGGTGTGTGACTCTTTCATAGTTGTCCTGCTGAGCACCACCAAGCTTGCACAAATGACAGCAAGCACCTACAGCACCTCTGTGTGTGCTGTGCTTTCTGTTTTACTTGACACTGCATCTGAGAGACCAATCCCTGTCCAAATAGTTCACTAATTTACAGAGCATCCCACTGAGTGGATGGTGAGTTCACCAGCCTCCTGCTCACCTCTTCTGAACATACCTGTGCACCATCATGACTTTTCTGCTGTGTATATGTACTCTTCACGAACAGCATTGCTGTAAGCAGAATTCTAGGCATATAGGCATCCTGCCTTAAAAGACATTGGAATCATAACTTGGATGTTAAGTATTTCTCAAAAGAGGCTCATGGCTTAAAGGCTTGCCCCACAGCTGGTACTGTTATCGTGATGGTGTGTGTCAGGGTCCAGATGGTCTGCAGCTCTTTTCTCAGGCACAAAACCTGGCCATAATATAGCTTATTGGGACTGCAGAAAGCTAACGTCATGAAACAGTGGTGAAGGAGGAAAGATTGTTTGCTTAAGCACTGCTTGGAGAACTGGCTTTAGTAGCTGGCTAAATGATTTATAAACAGCAGTGAAAAACAGAAAAATTACTCATTCCTAAAGTACCCAGGGTCCTGTGTCTCTGTCTAACACTGAGTTTCTTTCCAGGGTCCTGCGCTGCCCACAGCTGTTCTGGCTGCAGCAGAGGTGGCGTAATGAGGGCTATCATATCGTCCTCCCAGGAGAGCAAACAACTTAGCAACAGATTCATCCACAAACAAGGCCAGAGCTCATGGACTGTTAAGAGCTCTGTTGGAGGACATGGGGCCCAGCAGACAGCCTTTGAAGCTAGAGCTTGCCTCTTGCCCCTCCTCCTCTTCCTCTTCCTTCTCTCCCTCCTACTCTTGCTCCCTCCCCAGTTTGCTTCAAAGATTAGCCACTTTGCTGATACCACAGGCTCAGAAGCGATGGAACTAGACAGTCATGGAGGGAAAATTTTGAGCCATAAGCAAAGTTAACCCTTTTCTCCTCTGGGTTGCTTTTCTTGGGGAGAGTTTTCATCATCATGAAAAACTAACACACACACTTACAAATACACATTTATGTCTGAGTATGATTTTACATGGATGCATATAATATAGTGTTGTATAGATCATCTTACCAGTTTCCATGAGGAATTGATCACAGGAGGCAATCAAATGGTAAAACCTGTGGTCCTTAAGTCCCTTACCTAAAACTGCCTAAGATTGGAATATGACCTACACCCAACTGCCTACATATTTTAAATCTTTCTAAATTGCTTACAGTAGGTAGCAAAATGTACACAGTCGTAAATAGCTGACACACTGTATTATTTGAGGAATCCTAAGAAACTGGCCTTTATGGGTTCATATATGTGCAGTTATTTGTCCTGATATCTTTGCCATTTGATGAGATCTGAAGAAAGAGAATCCCTGGGTGTATTCATAACAGAAATGAGTTGATGATACTTTTCTTAATATTTATTAATGAACATTTCCAAATGTTCTCAATTTTCTAAATCTTTTTTTGTTTTGTTTTGTTTTGTTTTTTCGAGACAAGGTTTCTCTGTGTAGCCTTGGCTGTCCTGGAATTCACTCTGTAGACCAGGCTGGCCTCAAATTCAGAGATCCGCCTGCCTCTGCCTCCCAAGTGCTGAGATTAAAGGCATGCGCCACCACTGCCCGGCCAAATGTTCTCAATCGAGATTTCTATTCCTAATAGTTACATTGGATAGCACCTACTTCACCACATGGCAGAACGGTTAGTAAACCTTCTCACTTTGGCTCACTTGGTGGGCTGAGAAAGGATACCATTTCAGTTAAGAACTTCATTTCTCCTAATATGAGTGAGATTATGTGATGTTCTGATCTTCTGCCATGTTTGTCCTAGTATCTCACATGCATCTGTGTTTTTGTGTGTTAAGGGTCTTCATCCACTGTCTGTGGCTTCCAAATGCTCTCCTGATCTGTCTTTGCTCTTTCCATGTGTAACTTTTATAAAATGGGGGAACATTAATGTTAGCCACCAATCTAATTTCTGATTCTGGGTTTGTATTCCATAAATTTTCTGAGTTTAGTGAAGGATAAAAAATCTGATTGTTTTTCTCTAAGGGCCACAGCCAATACCACATTAACAAAAGGCAGATGAATCAGCAAGGAATGAAACAGTGTGTTCATGTAATGGTCAGTGCCCCTCCCCATACCCTCACACATTCACATTTGGGATCTCATTGAAGTGTTGGTCTCTATTTGATATCCAGAGTTTGTGGAACCTTAAAGAGATGAAGTCGAGAAGAAGGAAGCTAGGTGACTAAGTTTGAGCCCTTCAAGGCCACAGTGGGATCCTGGCCTTCCTCCTCCTCTTTGCTGTCTGTTCATCATGAGGAAAGTGTTCTCGGCCACAGGCTTCTACTGTGACACAACACCTCACCTACAGGCTGAAAGCAACTGGCCCTCATAGAAACCACAAAGCAAAATACACTTTTCTCCCTTTAAGTTGTTTGTCTCAAGCACTTTGCCACAGGGATGCAAGTTCTACATGCCATCCAACTACCTACCCATTTAGGCTCTTACCCATGCGTCTAGGGGAAAAGATGTGTTTCTATGATAATGATGGCTTAACTAGAACCCATTCTTCTTCCCTTAGTAAATTTCATTCAGATATTTGTACCTTGTCCATTCAGACCTGTTCCTGAAGAAGCTAAATCTAAGAGTTAGTGGCTAATTAAAGCCTAAATTAGTAATCAGTAGGTACTCCTATCTGGCTATAAGCATTGGTTCAGAAATGGATGAGCAATTCCTTCCAGGGAGTGGGAGAGAAGAAAGTTGACTAAAACTAGACTATTAGATGAAGGGGCAACCAACCAATATCTGATTTAACTTAAGGCCCATTCCAGGAGATAGAACCTACACCCATCTGCTTGGGTGACTAAAAACTTGAGATTAAATAGCCCAGGGACCTAAGAGAAAACCAAATACTACTGTTCCAAAACCAACCAACCAAACAAACAAACAACAAAAACAAAACCATAAAATGATTCTTAATGACATTCTGCTATCCTCATGGATCAGTGCCTTGCTCAGCCATCATCAGAGAAGCTTCCTCCTGCAGCTGATGGGAACAGATGCAGAGATCCACAGCCAGACATTATGCAGAGAGTGAGACAACTTGGAATGCTTAGCCTTAAAAGGTTGTCTCCATCAAATCCTTCCTCTCAGGGCTCAGGGACCCTTGCAGAAGAGGAGGCAGAAAGAGTGCTGAGAGCCAGAGGAGATGGAGGACAGCCTAAGAACAAGGCTCTTGAAATCAACATGATCAAAATTCGTATGAACTCAGAGACTGAAGCAGCATAGACAGACTAAGACCGCATGGGTCTGCATGAGGTCCTCTGTACTTACACTGTGGCTTCCAGTTTAGGGCTTTTGTGGTACTCCCGAGTGTATAAATGAATGTGTCTCTCTTTCTTATGCCTTTTTAGTCTCTTTCCTTTGGTTTGTTGGTTTTGTTCAATTCTGATGTGTTAGCTTTTGTTTCATCTTATTTTATTTAAAAAAAAAATAATTGTCTTGGTACTTTCTAATCAGTAAGGATTAGGGAAGTGTTTTATTGAATTAACAAAACTTTCAAGAGCACACCATTTAATCCACCACTCCACTTTTCTCTGTGATTTGTATCAGCTTATGGTGACGTTAGCATTTGGGCCCAATCTGCATGAGGTCACTTATGAAGACAAAACTGTTCCTTTCAAAGACTGTAAGCCTATAATTGGAACAAACAAAATGTTTACCAAATTGGGTAAATATAATATTCTACCACCAGTATTCAATAAGTTACTTTCCTGAAGTGTTTTTACAATGTGGATGTACATGCCATGTAGTGTCAGAATTAGTGAGTAGTGCTGGCAAATGAGAATGATCTTGAAAGTCAGTAGCCCTTAGTGCAGAGGACAGAGTAAGTTGGAATCTTACTCTCCCTAAATCATTGCAACATTTATATTATCTATCTAATTTCATTAGTTCATTTAATATTATTTTTTGAAACTTTTTTATTTTTAATTTATTTTTTACACTCCATATTCCATTCTGCCCCCTCCTATCCACCCTCAGACTGCTCCACATCACACACCTCCTCCCCACCCCACCCCATCACCACCTGAATGTTCCTACCCACCATCCGACCTGACCTCTAAACTCCCTGGGGCCTCCAGTCTCTTGAGGGTTAAGTTCATCATCTCTGAATGAACACAGACCCAGAAGTCCTCTACTGCATGTATGTTGGGGGCCTCATATCAACTGATGTATGCTGTCTGTTTGAGAGATCTTGGGGGGTCCAGATTAATTGAGACTGCTGGTCCTTCTGCAGGATCACCCTTCTCCTCAGCTTCTTTCAGCCTTCCTTAATTCAACAACAGGGGTGAGATGCTTCTGTCCATTGGTTGGGTACAATATCTGCATGTAACTCTTTCAGCTGCTTGTTCAGTCTTTCAGAGGGCAGTCACGATAGATTCCTTTTTGTGAGCGCTCCATAGCCTCAGTAATAGTGTCAGGCCTTGGGATCTCCCCTTGAGCTGGATCCCACTTTAGACCTGTCAATGGACCTTCTTTTCCTCAGGTTCCTCTCCATTTACATCCCTGCAATTCTTTCAGACAGGAACAATTACAGGTCAGAGATATGACTGTGGGATGGGATCCTCATTCCTCACTTGATGTCCTCTCTTCCTGCTGGAGGAGGGCTATACAAGTTCCCTCTTCCTACTGTCTGACATTTAATCTAAGGTCCCTTCCTTTGAGTCCTGGGAGTCTCTGACTTCCCAGGTCTCTGGTGCATTCTAGGTAGTCCCCCCAACCTCCTATTTTCTCAGGTTGCCTGTTTCCATTCTTTCTGCTAGCCCTCAGGGCTTCAGTTCTTTTCCCTCACCCAATACCAGGTCAGGTTCTCCTCTTCCCCCCACTCCCTTCCCCCCTGTCCACTTTCCCTCCCAGGTCTCTCCCTCCTTCCCCACTTGTGATTGCTTTCTCCTCCCTCCCAAGTGGGACTGAGGTGTCCTCACTTGGGCACTTCAGCTTGCTGAACTTTTTGAGTTCTGTGGACTATATCTTGAGTATTCTGTTGTTTTTTTTTTTTTTTTTT
>NW_022196915.1:45373831-45385880 GCF_008632895.1 Mastomys coucha
AATAGCTGAGTAGTATTCCATTGTGTAAATGAACCACATTTTCTGTATCCATTCTTCTGTTGTGGGACGTCTAGGTTGTTTCCAGCTTCTGGCTATCACAAATAAGGCCACTATGAACATAGTGGAACACTTGCCCCTGTGGCATGGTGAGGCAACTTTTGGGTATATTTCCAAGAGTGGTATAGCTGGGTCTTCAGGTAGAACTGTTTCCAATTTTCTGAGGAACCTCCAGATTGATTTCCAGAATGGTTGTACCAGTTTGCAATCCCACCAGCAATGTAAGAGTGTTCCTCTTTCTCCACATCCTCTCCAACATGTGCTGTCACCTGAGATTTTGATCTTAGCCATTCTGATTGGTGTAAGGTGGAATCTCAGGGTCATTTTTATTTGCATTTCTCTGACCATTAAGGACTTCGAACACCTCTTTGGGTGCTTCTCAGTCATCCGAGATTCCTCAGTTGTGAATTCTCAGTTTAGTTCTATACCCCATTTTTTGATTTGGTTGTTTGGTTTTTTGGTGATTAGCTTCTTGAGTTCTATATATATTTGGATATTAGTCCTCTATTGGATGTGGGGTTAGTGATGATTTTTTTCCAATCTGTAGGTTGCCCATTTGTCTTATTGACTATGTCCTTTGCCTTACAGAAGCTTTCCAGTTTCATGAGGTCCCATTTATCAATTGTTGATCTTAGAGCATAAGCCACTGTAGTTCTGTTTAGGAAATCTCCCCCTGTGCCAATGAGTTCAAGGCTCTTTCCCACTTTCTCTTCTGTTAGAGTCATTGTATCTGGTTTTATGTTGAGGTCCTTGATCCACTTGGATCATCTCCTTAGATGCAGAAAAAAACATTTGACAAAATACAACACCCCTTAATATTAAAAGTATTGGAGAGATCAGGAATTCAAGACCCATACCTAAACATAATAAAAGCAATTTACTGAAAACCAAAAGGCAATATCAAATTAAATGGAGGCATATTGAAGCAATCCCACTGAAATCGGGGACAAGATAAAGATGCCCACTCTCCCCGTATCTATTCAATATAGTACTCGAAGTGTTAGCTAGAACAATAAGACAAGAAAAAGAGATCAAGGGGATACAAATTGGTAAAGAAGAAATAAAGGTATCACTATTTGCAGATGATATGATAGTATACATAAGTAACCCCCCAAATTCTACCAGAGAACCTCTCCAGCTGATAAACAACTTCAGCAAAGTGGCCAGATATAAAATTAACTCAAATAAATTAGTAGCCTTCCTTTATACAGATAATAAACAGGCTAAGAAAGAAATTATGGAAACAACTCCCTTCACAATAGCCACAAATAGTATAAAACATCTTGGAGTAACTCTAGCCAAACAAGTGAAAGACCTGTATGACAATAACTTCAAGTCTCTCAAGAAAGAAATAGAAGAAGATCTCAGAAAATGGAGAGATCTCCCATGCTCATGGATTGGTAGAATTAACAGAGTAAAAATGGCCATCCTACCAAAGGCAATCTATAGATTCAATGCAATCCCCAACCAAATCCCAACACAATTCTCCAAAGACATGGAAAGAACAATTCTCAAATTCATCTGGAAAGGCAAAAAACACAGAATAGCAAAAACAATTCTTAACAATAAAAGAACAGCACCACCATATGGAATCACCATCCCTGACCTCAAGCTTTACTACAGAGCCATAGTGATAAAAACTGTATGGTATTGGTATAGAGACAACATGTTGATCAATGGAATAGAATTGAAGACTCAGAAATAAAACCACACACTTATGGTCACTTGATCTTTGACAAAGACATCAAAAATATACAATGGAAAAAAGAAAGCATCTTCAATAAATGGTGCTGATCTAACTGGATGTCTACATCTAGAAGAATGAAAATAGACCCATATTATAATTTATTATAAATGAAATACTCTTGGGCAAAAAATTCTAGCAATTATAGTTGTCCATGATCCTGTTGGAATTTCTGTAAACAGCTCTTATACTCTTTCCTTGGACATGGACTTGCACATATGTGTTCCCAGTAGTGTTTGACAGTTGTCCTAATGCCATGAAACAAAGGACATAGCCATGGGCAAAGATAATATTGTCAAAAATAGAGTGCAGAGAGCTGACAGGGTAGGGTCTGCAGGTGACTGACCACTGAAGCAGTTACTGCTAACGCCATCCCATCTTGCACTTTGGGTCCTAAAGAGGCAAAACGAAAGCATCCGAGTTTGTGGAAACCAATTAAGTTGTAGGTGTGTGTGTGTGTGTACGCATGTGTGTGTGCATGTGTGTATATGTGTGTGCATGTGAGCGTGTGCATGCGTGTGTGTGCATGCATGTGTGTATGTGCGTGTATGTGTGTGCGTGCGCACGTGTGTGTGTGTGTGTGTGTGTGTGTGTGTGTGTGTTTGGTGTTTGTCTCTAGGAGTGTTAATACTGAAAACTACAGAAAAAGAAAATCTTTTTTTTTTAACTTCCACAGAGCCTCTCACTTGCCCTCCCCACAGTAGAACATTGTGTTTTCAAAACCATCTTCCATAAGCATGTTTCCTTTGTGTTGAATGAGTCACAAATCAGGCCTTTCCTTCTCTCAGAATAGCAGTTTTCCCTGCAGTGGCCAGACTGAAGGTCCACGTGAATGCAAAACATGTTTGCTGCACCCAGCTCTCTTCAGGGTGGAGGGTCTGTGATGCTGGAAGTTGTAGAACAATATGCCTCCTTCCTTAGGCCTGGAATGCCAACCCCACCCAAGAGCAGCCCTGCTCACTCACCGTGGGGAGGCTCCTGGGCTGGGAACTTGGCTGCTTTGCCCATGTGAGCAGTCAACTTAGAAGAGTGGCTCTTGGCTTGGCTTCCATGGGAGAGAGGTCTTTGCTGTGCTCAGAGGGAGACTGGCAATGTTCTTTCATAGGTGTGAGGGTTTTAAGGGAAGGAGACAGTGGCATTAAACTTAAAGCAGTTCCTTTGCAAAACCTTCAGATCTATAGGCTTGGCCCTAGATTTGACACAAGATACTTTTTGGACAAGAAATGCATTAATTTTACAAGGCATTGCTTTAACATTGCTCCCTAGTGTTAGCTTATTTACCTACAATACTAGCAGGTTTCACTTTTAAAGCATTGTAGCAGGTCTAACCCTGGATGGGTCATTTTCAGATCCTTGGTACCTTAGATATTCTCTGGAATTTGGAGAATCTTTCTTGGTTAGATCAGTCTAACATACACATGCGTGCGCGCGCGTGCGCACACACACACACACATTTTCAGCTCTGGGAAATGCATTTCCATACATCTTAATGAAGAAATATTAGATATCATTTTTGTGATGGTTTGGCCAAAGGAAACATACGGAATTATAAAGGGAGATATAAACTACATTGTTATATTCTGAGGTTTGATCCACAGACATTCAAATTACTGTTAGAGATTTCCACCAGGCTTTTGAAGACTCCACCTAACCTTCACCCCACCTCTACCCCACCCTACCCCCGCCAGGGAATTTGGTATTTCTGTCTGCAGCTGAATTTTCAGTTACTTTGCCTCTCACATCTGCCTCCAGCTAGGGCTACGCCTAACACATTGCTGCCACATTTCAAAACAGAACTGTCTGTGCCTGAAAACACAGGCATCATGAGCTCCTGGCACACTGTGGATGGTTGTTATACAGTGGTACCAGCTCTGACCAGAAATGATATCATGCAGTGCATAGACCTCAGGCATCCCTCCCATAGACACTCATCTCCCAGCTAGTCCACATTGGCAAACCAGCCACAGTCATCACACAGCCTGTATCAGTACTTGTTTGCTGCCTCCTAGTAGCCCACGGATAAGCCTTTGTACATTTTAAACACTGGATAATAAACAGACAAGACCAAGGTCATCACTTTTTTTTTCTGAGCCAGGGTTCTCTGGGCAGACCTGGCTGCCGTAGAACTCACTCTGTCTACCAGGCTGGCCCCGAACTCAGAAATCTGCCTGCCTCTGCCTCCCAAGTGCTGGGATTAAAGGTGTGCACCACCAGCACCCTGCCAGTCATTACTTTTTATGTTGGAGTTTTTATAAATGGGGACAAGGCCTTCATCATGCATGTCACTTACTATATAACATTTGATACAATGGTCTTCTGCAGTGTAGATATCAACAGTTAGTTCCCCTACACCTAAGGACAATATTTTCTAAGCATGTTACAACTTATACAGAGTTTATATATTGTCCATTCTTGGCCCATCTATCTTCCCCTTAGTTGAAGTCTCCCAATTTAACCTTGCCAGTCTTCTGGGGACACAAAATCCAAATGTCAACCCTTCTTAGAATGATTGGTAAGGCGAGCATATAAAGGTTCTACTCCAGGCCTTCCTACCAGTGTTGGGCTTCATCCTGTTCCTTTCCCTTCTTAGAAGCCATTGTCTCCCTTTGATTTTGTAGATTATCTCCTTTCTGGCTAGCTGCTGGGTCAGAGAGCTGTAATATGTTTTATAATATCACAGAGGTGCTTAAGAGTCACAGTAGTAAGAACTGAGAACAGATAACCCTACCTCCTGCCCCTCAGCCAACCAGCTGTATTGTGGATTGGCATGATTGAGTCAGAAAACAAAGTTCATATTGGGTCTGCCAAGCTGGTTTAGTGAGTTAAGACACTTTCTGGAGAGGATACACATGATGAGAAAAGAGAACCAATGCTCACTAAGTATCCTTTGACTTCTATGTGTATACATACAAACATACATCCATACATACACACATACATACAATAATATATCTGTGTATATATACATATGTATACATATGTATGTATATGTATACATATATATATATGTATACATATATATATATATATGTGAATTGATATTCTAAAACAAGTCCATATTGATCTAAAATGCAGTTCTCCAGCAGTGAGACTGTCGCATAATTAGATTACATGTGGGTAAACAGGTAGGCTGATTCCATGCAGGCAGAAGCTACAGAGCTGAGCTACTCCATGGGTTGATCTACTGTCTCCAAGTAGAATTTTAGTGGATGCATTACCACCCAAAACCCATGGCCTAGCAACTGGTTACAGAATAGAACTAGTAGTCTTAAAAGTTCGAGTTGACTAGTCTTTGGCGATTTTGTTGAATGACTTTCCCTGAATATTAAACTCCTATGAATCTCAAGGAAGATTTAATCCATATGTTTCTGATTCGATTACTCTTAACTCATTAAGTGCTTTAAAACGCTATTTGAAATTTGAGAAGTCATTCTTTATGGGTTTTAGCAAGTCTTTGTTCTCCAAATTAGGAAGGAGAGTTCTGCCAAGACTTAATGGTATTTGAACCTCTGTCTGCTTAAGAGGATTCTACACTCAACAAAGCATCCACCATTCTGTCCCAGCCAATGCCTCTGGAACACTCACTGTATCTGCCCTGTGCCCCTAAGAGCATTCTACACTCAACAAAGCATCCACCATTCTGTCCCAGCCAATGCCTCTGGAACTCTCACTGTATCTGCTCTGTGCCCCTAAGAGCATTCTACACTCAACAAAGCATCCACCATTCTGTCCCAGCCAATGCCTCTGGAACTCTCACCGTATCTGCCTTGTGCCCCTTCTTATGCATGCTTAGTGACACTGAAGATTCTCTGTTACTCAAATGGCAATGACCATTGTGTATCAAATAACCATTACCATTAAAATTGATAACACCTAGGCATGGGATACTAATTCAAGCTATGACTTCCTCTGCAAACAATGTATCAAATGTGAAGCTAATGTTCTGAGAAATACGTTTTATGATTCCTTGACTCTCTCTTCTCCCCTCATCCCCTTCTACATCCTCTTCTCTCAGAGTGAACAGAATGTTACTCTATAGCTGACCTATAGGCTGACCTAGAACTCAATACCATCTTGCCTCTACTTCACTAGCACAGCTGTGGCACCATGCCTGCACACTGTTCATTTTCTAGTTGTTTCTTATATAGGTCGGAATACAAAGATAGTTCAATTTTTAACTCTCAATATCTAGCATCCAAGATTAAAAGAAGGGATATGAGCATTCTATGCATTGAGGAACAAGTAGTATTTGGTATTGTCATTCACAGGGTTTCTCAGCATAAGCACTGAAGAATGAATATGTGCAGAAAGCAAAGACATGCTTTAGTTTATAGATGGCATCTGTCTTATGAATGATACAGATTTGTCTGTAGGAACTACAGATCTGGAAATGCAGAGATGACAGTGACCCCTGACATTCATGGTAAGACATCAGGATACAGTGTTATTCAAACACTGTGGAACACAGTTTTTCTAAAATGTGAATTAAGTGATAACCATATAAAGAAAGAAAACTATCTTCAAGATACATGAAAGCTTCAGGTTGGAACCAGGGGTGAAAAGAATGCCATTTGAACAGGAGTAACAAACACAGTTAACCTCAGTGTTAAGAAACGGAACAGTCCTCTGGGACTCAAAGTTTCAAACAGCTCATGAGAAACAGAAACTCCAACACTGGCACCTGCTACTATCTTTGGATCACATAGACACTTCCAGCATTAACATCAGCATCCTATGAGAAAGATTATACAATGCAGAGCAGGAGTGTATGCCACCTTTTTTGGACTCCTGTGAACAAATGCTCTTCTCAGACATCTGGTAACACTATTCGACCATGGTCTTTTGGAAAGTGCTTGTAGATAGAACTGTCACTGGGGAACAAAAGAACTCAACATGAGCCATTGGGCTGCTAAGATCACTGAGCTAAAGCTTTGTGCACATGGTCCCTTAGTTGCCTGTTTTTTTTATCAGTGTAGATGTGGTCACAGACACAAGGTCAAGAACCACCATTGAATAAAAATCTTAATTGTTTGTATCTCATAAACAATCTCCTTAGAACCATGCTTTCAAATAAAACTTGCTAGAAAAAAAAAGAACTTTAATGAAATGGAGAGATGTAGAACACTGTGTGAGAGTTCTGCAGAACCTCAAAGTCCATGAAATTAACTGAGAGCTATGAAGGTTTTAGGTGCCTCTGTGTTTACATCATATGTGAAGGGTTTGTATAAGATGCAGCAGCTGGTGACTTCTGCCTGAGCAATACCCAATCTATCACCAGACTCTGTGACCTAGGAAAACATAGTTTTGAAGATATTTTAAGGTTGATACAAATGTATTTAAGAAATGAATTTACAAAAGCAAGAGTTATAAAAGAGAAATAATGATATTCAGCAAGCATACTCAATTCTAGCAATACTCTTACTGGCGTGCACTGTAAAATGGTCCTTTTCTGTATGTCTGGGAATCTTGCTTCTGTCAATTCTTTACCTCTTTTCTGCCTCAGCCTGAGGCATTACAAACTCCGATTATTTGGGGATTCTTATGGTAAAGAATCTGGGGACTCTTTGGACTGGGGTCCTTATGGCAAAGGCCAGAGAGAGAACATTCTTTTTCACCATGAGGACAAAGCAAGCTTATAAACCAGAAAGTGAGACCTCACCACATACCAAACTACTTTAGTCTTGGACTGCCAACCTCCAAGACCATGGAAAAGAAGTTTGATTACCAATTGGGCTCCTCCTCTGTATTTAATGTAGTGTCCAAAGTCAACAGGGACAGCCCATGATGTAGCCTGGAAACTACATGAGGCTGAGTGCAGGTCCTCTCTCAGGTTGGGACATAGAATAACAAGTGAAGGACTCTCATCAGCACTCAAAAACTTTCAAATTAGACACTTCTAAGCTTTCGCCTTTTTCTATGACTAGTGTGTGTGTGTGTGTGTGTGTGTGTGTGTGTGTCTGCAGAAACAGAAGTACAACAGAAATAGTTTGATATTTGGGTGAACAGGCTCAGTGTTTCATATCTAAGCTTCTGGAGATCAAAAGAGCTTTAGATTTCAGGGCTTGGAATATTTGTTGATATCCAGTAGCATGTGTTGAGTGTATGGCTAAAATTCTACACACAAAATGCATGTGTTTCATAGATACCTTATGCACATAAAATAAAGGTAATTTCATGTAATATCTTGTCTTTTAACAGCCATGTATTCTATGAGATCATGCAAAGAATGTTCTATTCATTGTGTTACATCAGCACTCAAAAACTTTCAAATTAGACACTTCTAAGCTTTCGCCTTTTTCTATGAATATTGTGTGTGTGTGTGTGTGTGTGTGTGTGTGTTCTCAAATAAAGTCCTTGAGAAGACCAATGGGCAAACATAGACACAAAATAGATTTTAAGTGACATAGTTTAAATCTTACTTAAAGAAATAACTTGGTGATGGTTGCCTTTATCCCAGCTCTGGGGGGTGGGGAGTTGGAGGGCTGAGGCTGGCATATCTCTGAGTTCAAAACCAGCCTGATCTACAGAACAAGTTCCAGGACAGCCAGGGCTATGCAGAGAGACTCTGACAAAAGAAAGGAAAAAAGAAGGAAAGAAAGAAAGAAAGAAACAAGAAAGAAAGGAAGGAAGAAAGAAAGAAAGAAAGAAAGAAAGAAAGAAAGAAAGAAAGGGAGAGAGAGGAGGAGGAGGAAGAAAGGGAGGGGAGGGGAGGAGGGGATGAAGGAATCCCTGGGCTCTTTCTTTTCCCTTTCTTGTTTTCAAGGTCCTGATGAACTCCAGCAAGAGTTGAGATCCAGTCTCAGAACAGTCTCATTTGAATTTAGTATTTAACTCTCAAACTGTCAACTTATCTTTACTGCTAATGTTCATGTGATTTATCTAAAAAAACAAACTGGAGAAAAACTTTTACCAGCTCTGAAATGGTGTGTTATATGATAACTGAATATACACAGAGTCTCCAGTTCACTCTTTCTCAACTAAAGGTATTGAACATTCTGCTCAGCATATGAGAATGAAGATGGGTACAGTCCAATGGCTGCCCTGAGGCTCTGTTAGAACGTGAATGCACCTATATATGTCCCATGATGTGTGACAGTCAGGACTCTGCCAGGATCACATGGCAGGAGGCAAAGTAAAGTTCACCTTGTGAAAAAGAGGGAGACTGGCCAGGGAAATCTCTGAGAGAAGTGAGATCTAAACCCTGGTGTCAACCCTTCTGGAGCTATCACGATAAATATCATAAGTTGGGTGGCTTATCGAAGGTACTGTTGTATTTCCTTACAGCCCTGGGGAATGCGGGGAAGTCCAAAGTAAATGTACAGGAAGAGTTGAAATCTGCTGAGAACGTAGTTCCTGGTTCATACATAATGCCTAGTCTTTGTCTCACATGGTAAAAGTCAGGTGGGTCCCTTGGATCTCCATTATGAGGGTAATAATCCTGCTAGTAATAGTTCTGTCTTGATGAACTAATCATACCCAAAGGCCTCATACCACCTAGTAGCATCACCTGAGAGTGGGACTTTGTCATGTAAAAGTGCAGAGGACTCACTTAGGCCATAGCTGCCTATAAGGATTTTTGTCCTTTTTGCAGCCATTGCCAAGCCAGTCAGGCCACACCATTGTGTTCTGAACTGTTGATCACAACAAGCTCTGAGTCCTTGAGTCCTGCTTGTTCTGTCTCTGCCCTATCACTCTACTAATCTCCCTTTACTTCCTTCTAAGATGGTAGATGGCATTCTGACCACTCCGTATGATCAAAGACGAAAGAGAGCACAGATGCCCATTGCACACAATTAGGAGAATCTGCACAAAGAGAGAGAATAGCGAGCTACAGGTCCACTAAGATGCCTTAGGCCCCAACCCAAATAAAGTGGAGAAGAGATGGAGGAAAACAGCCCCACATTATCCTCTGACCTCCAGACATGCCAACGCTGGGTGTGCACACCTGAATACACCACGCACATGTACATACGTTTCACAAATTTATAATATGTACGCCCCCAAAATGCCCCCTCTAATTCACAGTGTTCCTCACAGCTTTATTCCTAATATTTAAAACCAACAGAAGATACAATTGATTAAGTGAATATTTTAACTGTGGCTCATTTCACAGTACACCACTCAGCAATAAAAAGGGACAGATTATTGACACATGATCTGGAAAGGCTTCAAAGATAGCACATAGAGATAAAAATCAATCCTAATGATTAATGCTATATGATCTTTTTATATAAAACTTTTGAAATTACATAAGTATAGTCAGGGATCACATATTGGTTTTAAGATTATTGAAGGGGCTGGGAATGGACAAGGGGCTGGGAATGAAGAAATGTCAATAAAGTATTTTGCTTTTACAAAGATACAGTTTTAACTACGTAGGAGGAGGTATGTTCGAATGAATGAAGACACACATGGAATCCAGAAGAAGGGTCAGATACCATGAAAGTGGAGGTACAGGTTGTCTGTGAGCCATCTGACATGGACACTGTGAAATGAACTCAGGTCCAGTAACATGAGTTCTTAACCCCAGAGCGATCTCTCCCAGAGCCCAGCATCAAGGATGATGTTGGTGACAGAGTTCTCTAGTTTCATCTGGATGGTATTCTACACTTGAGATAACATTATATAGAAGCCACGTATATGCATAAAAGAATGTAGACAAGATGACATCTGAATAAGAATGTGGATTGAACTTGTGGCAAGTATCCAGTTTAGATATCGCTTGAAATTTCATAAAAATCTACACTTTAAAAAAAAAACTAAAGGCAACCGCATTATCAAACATCTCCCTATACCACTAGCCATCCTTGGAAGAGCCAACAAGGAAGACTCAGAAGGGCAAACGTCCATGCAGTCATCACATAGAACCAAGTTTACTATTTGTCTTCAGCCCAATTTCATCCTGGCCAGCCTTCTCTCCCATGTGTGTTCATGAAACAGTGCCTCCAACTGCTGCTGCTGCTGAGGACTAAATGCAGCTTCCCAGTTGGGAAATCTTAAGTACAGATAGAGATTAAATAAAGGGTTTAAAACTCTCTAAAAATAACCACAGTATCCTGGCGGTAGTGGCACACGCTACCTGGAGAGGCAGAGGCAGGCAGATCTCTGACTTTTGAGGCCAGCCTGATTTACAAGGTGAGTTCCAGGACAGCCAGGACTATGCAGAAAAATTCCATTTCTCGAAAAAGCCAACCAACCAACCAACCAGCCAGCCAACCAGCCAGCCAGCCAGCCAGCCAACCAACACCAACCAACAAAACTCACAGATCATTAAGAAGTTTGACATTTGGGGAATGAAGGGATTCTCTTCTGAGTGGCTAAGCACAATAAGACATAAACTCTGACTATAGATGAGAACATTGTTCATTCACTCATCAAATAATTATTAGCTATAACATCCTTCTACTTACCAACATTCAGAAAATTTTTTTTAAAAATCTCCTTTTAGGGTGCTTACAATTTAGTGTGGAAGATTGAAATGCAAGCAATAACTGGAAACATGAACTGAAACGTACTACAATCCAACACTTAGGTGCCTACCAGTGGATGCATTTGTGCCATGGTTTTAGCTGGTGAAATCAAAAAATTAAGTGTAGATGGATGATGTTTAATTAAAAATAGGGATGAATACACTTAACAAACACACCAATCAATCAAAACAACAGACTTACAAATGTCTTTGAACTATATGAATATGTTTTTAAGACTGTAAGTTAAGCTGTAATAATCTGTACGATCAGTAAACTGCTTTCCATAATCTGGGATTTAGCGAGCACTATGAGAAGATAGGTAAGAGAATCTCAGCTGACTCAACCACATGGACACCAACCTTAACTAGGACCCCAATCTCCTTTAGTTTTTCTACACTTCATAACTTGTCTGGAGTTGTGTCCTGTACTTCGTTTCAAATGTGCTGTTTATTAGACCTCAGGCCACTCCATCCTGCGTGTGTGTGTATGTGTGTGTGCGCGTACGCATGCATGAATGCATGTGTTCTTCAATCTAGTTCTTTTTTATTAAGAAGGGCAGGTGTACACCAATGCACAGAGACAGAAGGTAATTAGGGGCCCTTGTCACTCATTTTTCTGCTCCTTGTTCCTAAACAAATGTGTGGTCACCCCTTGGCTTCTTATTTTATAAGAAGCAACATCAGAGAAAATATGGGGGTTTTTTTTTTGCCTTTTAATTTTTTTTTATTTTAGATATTTTCTTTATTTACATGCGAATTTCTCCATTCCCAGTTTCCCC
>NW_022196915.1:45391776-45487847 GCF_008632895.1 Mastomys coucha
TGGAATTTTTTTGTTTCCTCTTTAAGGGCTTGCACCTCTTTACCTGTATTCTCCTGTATTTCTTTAAGAGAAATTCATGTCCTTCTTAAGTTCCTCTATCAGCATTGTGAGATATGATTTAAGATCCAATTCTTGCTTTTCCGGTGTTTTGGGATATCCAGGACTTGCTGCAGTGGGAATACTAGGTTCTGATGAAGCCAAGTAGTCGTGGTTTCTGTTGGTAGGATTCTTGCGTTTGCCTTTCGCCATCTTTTGCTTTTTGTGTTCGATGTTCTTAGTGTCTCTGGCTAGAGCTTGTCCCATCCCTGCCGCCCTGCAACTCCCCTGCGACTCGTGGGGCTGTTCCTCCAAGCTGGCTGCTCCAGTCTCAGAAACTCACCCGAGAGAAAATGTCGGATCTTGCCCGGGTCTCTGGCTTAAGGCGCTCTCTGGAGGTAGGCCCTCCACTTGCAGGGAAGGGGCAGAGAAGGAAGCTGATCCTCCTCTGTCACTCGGAAGCTGAGAGGATCGTGTCCCTGCCGCCTTGCTGCTCCCCTAGTCGTGGGGCCTGTGCCTCCCGGCTGGCTGCTCCGGTCCCAGAACCTCACCCGAGAGAAAATGGCGGATCCCACCCGGGTCTCTGGCTTAAGGCGTTCCCTGGAGGTAGGCCCTCCACTTGCAGGGAAGAGGCAGAGAAGGACGCTGTTCCTCCTCTGTCACTCAGGAGCTCGAAAATATGTTTTATGGACTTAGGATTTAATGATTATAAATTATTACAATGCTTTTTCTTTTTATGCCCTCTGGAATTTATTCATGCACAGCTTCCCAAACTTGCTCTCAACTGTATTTTGAAATAGTAGTGCCAGCTACATGAAGAGAAGAGCAAATTAACCATTCAGGCTGAGTCCATGTACAAAGACACACCTACCCAGAAAAGACAAGCCCAAACCTCTGGTCAGGGCATCAGACCCAAGCTATGTTTCTTTCCACAGTAGAACATTTGGTACAAAGTCATTTTAAACATTTGGCATAACTTTTAAACTCATTAGTTAATCTTATACAAGCCATGGCTGGGTTTTCTCTGCCCTTCCATCTCCTAAGTTGTTTTTCATTCTGAAAATGGAAGGGTCTTTCCAGAGCCTGTCTTGTCACCAGCTGTAGTGTGGGGTTTAGACAGACCATACTCCACTCTCCCTCTCCCTACACAATTTTTCTTCAAAACACAGGAACTGAAGCATCTATCCCACCTGCTAATCCCACAGCCAGCTGTCAAACCTTTAACTCACATCACTCAAAGAGTATTTTCAAGGAAGCCTATTCTTGAGGCCAATGTGTTCCAGAATTCTCAATGTCAGATGTGTCTGGCTTCTATGCACCTGACATTCAATTGACCAACCCTATAGTCTCCATAATTTGTAACCCATTCCCACCCATGCTTATTTCTTTTTCTCTTGTGAAAACTCAATTTGAAGACGTATGGTCTGATACCATGCTCAGGATACACGTTGTGTTTCAGACTTAGGAAGCATTTTCTCTCCCTGTACTAAGCTGAAAACTAACCTTGACAGTGTTGGATGAGGTTAACAACTTATAAGGATGTGCATTTTCATATCCTTAAAATATTAGTCATCTAAGCCAATGAGTTCTATTCTTGTTTCAGGGTAGAATCCAAAGAAAACTTACTGTCTGAAACCATATCATAGGAATGGGTTTAAGAGGGAGAGCCTACACCTGTCGGTACTCGTAAGTCCAAAAGAATGGCCATTGCCATCATTTCCAGCTTGTAAGTCTCTACTCAATGAACTTTGTTCAGCACTGATGTCTAATTATCTTCAGTCAGTATAACTAGGGGAGAGCACCGATTGCCTGAGATGTACCAGGAGTCCCTTAAAAATCAACACAGAAGCCATGCCAACCTTCCATGGATCAGCACAGACCTGCCTAAGTTGGCTAATCATCTGACAGCTTTGTCTGAGTGGTAAGCTCTCTACAGTGCTTGATCTGACTTGGAATTGAAAAGTTTAGGTGTTAAGTTTTGTGTTCTTTTTATACCTTGTGTCTCTCTGTGATTTAAGAGACACCATCCTCTGAGTGTGATGCCCATTCTGAGTCCGGGACAGCTTTGGGCTTCCTTGAGTCAGCTTGAGAACTTGCTGTTTGGCAACAGAGCCCACACAGCAGCTCTGGCAGTTCCTGTAAACAGGTACATTTTACATAAGGTATTTTCTTTTCTGTTTCCTGACCTAACGTGGCCTTTAAGAAATGAGTCATTATCTCATCTTGACTAAATTATTACTTTAAAGTGGGAGAGGCACTGGTGAATGATCCTAGAGAGGACACTGGACCCAAGTCAAGAAAGGGTCATACATCAGCTGAGGCCACAGAAGTTCCAGAGGTGTGGCTGTCTGGGGCATTCCCGGGCACAAGAGTTTGGTTGCCTCCCTTTCCAGCTCTAGTGCTGCTTTCCACTTGATGCATTGTCTCACTTTCATTAAACCGTTTATGTGTACTACTTAGGAGCCAACTTGTCTTCTTATTAATGGAAAATATGAAGTGGAAGCCAGGAAATATCCAACTGTTTATCCACTCTCTTTCTTCACCCAAATCAACTTCTCTACCACTGCCCACATAGACACAACAGAAATTCATATAGCAATGCACATTGAAACTTCATCTTTTTCTTCGCTATTGTATGTCTGTAGTCTACTCGTTTACTAAAGGGTTTTCTTCCTCCATACTTTCTCTCAATGTCAGAACCTTTAAGATCATGCAGAATGGAGGACCTCTACTCAGAAAACTGGAGGCACTGATCCATTTGAACCATAAAAAATTGAGTACAGAAACAGCAAGCAAATGGCACTATGGACTAGTTCGGTTTTTCTGTTCCTGTGACGAACACCATGACCAAAAGCAACTTGGGGGAGAAAGGGGTTTATTTCATCTTACAAGTTCAGGTCATCATTTTGAGAGCCCAAGGCAGGAGCTAAAGACAGGAATTGATGTAAAGGCCATGGAGAAGCACTGCTTATTGGCTTATTTATCATAGATTATTTAGTTTATTTTCTCATACAACCAAGGACCATTTGCCAGGGATGACACTGCCCACAGTGAGCACATCAATTATTAATCAAGAAAATGTTATATAACGTTATCTATAGGCCAATCAGAAGGGGACATTTTCTCAGCTGAGGTTCCTCCTCCCAGATGACTCAAGTTGATCAAAACAAAACCAACAACAACAAAAATTAGCTAGTACACCTTATGATCTTGTAAAAAAGGATCCTTATTCTCATTCAATCACACTTATACAATATGCATATCTAGCCATTCATTCTAAGTCTCTAGGACATCTTTAAGAAAACACAAATTTTAGGAAAACCATTTTAATAGCTAACTTAAATAATATACCTGAGTTCTGAATCAGAAACTCAATGTTTGATATTTAAGCAACTTAGTTTTGAATAATCTTTATAGATGTTTCACTTATTTAAAAAAAAAAGAATTAAGCCTACATGTAATTTGTCTTAATGGAAGATATAAAAGTATTGAATGCAAAGACCTCCATGGGTGAGGGCTAGAGATGCAACTTAGAAAAAAGGGCATATGGAGGGGTGGAACAGGATCCTATGGAGGAGGAGTGGGTTTTATAGCTAATGTATGATAGTTGGAGTCTCACAAGTTTTCTACAGTCTAAACACTGGCTCTTAGCTGAGGTGTGCTATTTTAATTCTTAAAAGAATCAAGAAATGTGAGTTATTAATCTAATATGCCATCATATTTTAACTAACTTTTGAAATTTTATAATTGTCTCCTATGCCCAGACGGTTACTACATTCTACTGTATGTCTTGCCACATAGACAATATGACATTTTCTTTTTTTCCCAACTATTATTTTCAAATTCCTAATTTGGGATCTATTGTTTTCCTCTGTTTTCTTCCTCTCTACCCTCTCTTTATTTTGGAGACTTTAAGCTCACACAAGCACAGGGCCTCAAATTAGAAAAGTAGAGGGCACTTTTTCATTAACTGCTTAGAAGCCAAGTTCCAAATTTGCTTGGATAGTCATGGGACATAGTTCTTGGAATCTTGTTCTTATTTCAAAATTTGATTTCCTACTGGTCTTTTGGAGTGAAGTCTCCCACCCAAGTAGAGTGGAGATGAGGCCTGGAGACGTGAGTTGAAGAATTCTTGTCCACAGGAGTTTTTGCTGTGAAAGGAAGAACAATCACCAAGTGGATGGTTTGTTTGGTGTACTCTTGAATCTTTGATTTAGCCTAGAAAGACATTTTTGCCCATACTTTTAGTAGATGTTCCTACCCCAAACTCATTTTACTTGAAACCCCTTAGGAAAAGAAAGAAACCAACAGCCCCATGTTTGGGCTAAAAGTCTTCCAAATGAAGCTGCCATTGCTGCTAGCTGAGGAGAGTGTCTCCGTGATTGGTAACTCTCTTAACCTGGAATACTCCCCAGAAAGAGAAATAAAAGAATCTTGTTTAAGTAACCTCTATCTCTAGATGATTTGAAATACTTTGACAGACCTATATTTTTATTTGAAGAAAAAGAAGAAGAAAAATAATTCAATCAGAAAAGCCCATCTGTTACTAATCGATATTCTTGCTGGAGAATTAAGATGGTCTCTCTCTCTCCCCTGAAATCTACTGATAATTTTAAAGTCCTATGCCATTCATTGAGATCATATGCACTTACTCAGCACCAGGCCTTGGAATTACATAAATAATAAAGTCCTCAAGGCTGATGGCATGAGAGATGTGGAATGTGTAACAATATAATCAGGAAAGAAATCTACTTTTAACATAAAGCACGCCAACACTGGGAAGTAAGATGGACTGCAAATCCCTTTGTTCTCTGAGGCCAGACTGTTCCAGGGTGAGGGCTTTTCCAGGTGTTAAATCTTTTGCTCTTTTATCTGAGGTGATGTCTTATTTTCTTTGTTTATAGCTTTGGAAGTTGTTATAACAAGACACATGAAAGAGATGTGTGAGCAAGCACCAAAGGCTACGTCAGCGCTCACCACCCAAGGCATGTGCAAATGAAGCCAAGAAGTTTTTAACCTGACTGTCACTTCATCTTTTCCAGTGAGCTCAGGATGACTTCCCTTGTTGCCAAGCCTGTCGAGGTGTCTATGGGTGACTGTTTTTTATCGCTGAGATTAGCTGAAGGCTATCAATTCTAAGCCTGCAGCTCAGCCCAATGCCCGTCAGCTTCAATCACCGAACAGTACAGGAGTTCCAGAGCACCTCAGAGCTGTGATTACATTTCACAACTATGGCACTGAAGTCCATGAACTGACCTAAGCCCGAAAAAATTCAAAATACAAGAGAACCCGAATGAGAGCCATGTCTCTTGTTTTATGCAAAACTGAGAGCTGTATTATTCACCAGTCCCCAAAGTCAAAACAAAGTAGGGGAGTTGAGCTTAGCAGGGTGGCTGGAATGCTTATGTGCACCTGACCACCTGTCCTTGGGCTGTCCCTAAGTGGAATGATTTTTATTAGACCATCACTATTGAAACCTTTTTTATTGCTGGCATCTCATTTGCATATTATCAAGGAATGCCAACAGATTTGCCTGCCTTTACCAAAGATGAATTTACAGATGTCTTTAGGTCTATTAAGGAAGCCATCTGGAGGAAATTTCAGAGAGATGCCAAAAACCTTTGATATCTATGTTTGAACAGCAAAGAAAAATGATGGTGTTTGCTCTCTGACTCCCAGAAGGCTCAGTATTAAAGGGAAATGATGATTTTTATAGCATAAGAAGATAATGGCACTGTCCCCTGTACCACTGAAGGCATCAACACAGACCTGGGTCCCTGAAAACCTTCAGGCTGCTCCAGCCAGGGAAGCAGGTAGGCTAAGCTTCAGATCTTACCTCTTCTTCCACTCCTCCAAATCCAATCCCCAAGTCTGACTCTCATGTCTGCAGCAAACCACCTGCTGCACATTCCCCTTCCTCTCTGTCCCCTTCTCCAGTGGCTCATACAGATCCTCATCTCCAAACCTCCTTTGCCCTGTTCATTGCTCTATCACCCCTCCCAACTTTTACAGGCATCCCCTGGGAATCCTCAGGCCACTTCAGCTATGAAGCAGGTAGGCTAACTGAAGATCTTCACCTCTCCTTCCATTCCTCTAAGTCTAATCTCACATTCTCACCTCCAGTTCTCTTCTGTGGTCTTTCCTCATTCTCTTATCCCATGCCTAGGGAAGGAGCAGAGTACCCTACTTTCCTCACTCCTGTGGAGGCTCTACCCCCATTCCCAGTGGTCAGCTAAATGTCAGCTCTCATCATTCACAAGCACATCTTACCTGCTTTATTGCTGGCATTTTTTTTTTGCATATTATCACAGAAAGCCATAAAATTAAAATAGTCTTAATGAAAATGAAAGAGGTCCTTATAGATCAAATGAATAAATATCTGATAAAGAATTCTATGAAAACACAAACAAACAATAGAAGGAAATGAATCAAACCTGAAAGTAGAAATAGAATCAATAAGGAAAACCCAGACTGAAGGAAATGGAAAACTTAGAAACTAAAACAGGAAACTCAGAGGCAAAGTGCATCAACAGAAAACAAGAGATACAAAAGAGATTGTCAGGCATTGAAGACACAATAGAAGACATAGATACCTCTTTCAAAGAAAATGTTAAATTTAAAAAGCTCCAGGTACAAAACATCCAGGATATCTGGGACACTGTGAAAAACAAAACATAAAACAAAACAAAACAAAACAAAAACAAATCTAGAATAATAGAAAAATAGAAATAGAGGAAGAAACCCATGTCAAAGGAACAGAAAATATTTTCAACAAAATAATAGAAAACTCTTCTAATCTTAAAAAGGAGGTGCCTATAAAAGTACAAGAAACATACAGAACACTAACTAGATCAAGTCAGAAAAGAAATTACCTTTAGCTGATGATCAAAACACTAACCATACAGAACAAAGAAAGAATATTAAAAGCTGCAAGGGAAGAAGGCAGAACTCTTCGAATAACACCCAACTTCTCAGTGGAGACTCTAAAACCCAGAAGGGCCTGGAAAGAAGTTGTATAAACACTAAGAGACCACAAATGCCAACCTAGACTGCTATGTTCAGCAAAACTTTGAATACAATAGATGCAGAAAGACATTTCATAATAAAGCTAAAGTTAAACAATACCTATCTAAAAATGTAGTCTTACAGAAGGCATTAGAAAGAAAACTCCAACCTGAAGAGGTTAGCCATGCCCAACAAACACAAGGAATAATTAATCCCAGACCAGCAAATCAGAAGAGAAAGAACGAACACAAATATGTATGTGTATACACAAAGCATACAGATATGCATACACATGCATGTGCACTCTCACACACTGCCACCACCATCACCATCACCACCACCACTCCAAAATAACATGAAGCAATCAGCGCTGCTCATTGTTATCTCTCAACACTAATGTCTCAATTACCCAATACAAAGACAGACTAACAGAATGGATACAAAACAGGATTCATCCTTCTACTACATCCAGGAAACACACCTTAATACTCAAGGATAGACATCACCTAAGGGTAAATAGATTGAAAAAGATATTTCAAGCAAATGGACCTAAGAAGTAATCTAGTGTAGCCATTGTAATATCTGACAAAATAAACTTTAAACCAGAACTAATCAGAGGAGATAGGGAAGGGGACTACATACTTATCAAAGAAAACTGCCAAGAGGACATTGTACTTATTAACATCTATACACCAAGACCAAGTTCTCCAAAGTTCATAAAAGAAACACTACTACAGCTTAAGTCATTTATTGACTCTCACACACTGATGGTGGGAGACTTCAATACCTCACTCTCATCAACAAAAAGGACATTTTAAAAAGAAAATAATGGAGAAATGCTGGATTTAATGGATATTATAATCAAAAATCACAATAGACTTTCTTTTTTTTTTTTTTTTTTTTTTGGTTTTTCGAGACAGGGTTTCTCTGTGTTGCCCTGGCTGTCCTGGAACTCACTCTGTAGACCAGGCTGGCCTCGAACTCAGAAATCCGCCTGCCTCTGCCTCCCAAGTGCTGGGATTAAAGGCACTCATGAGACTTTCTCTAAAAGTGACCACATACTCAGACACAATGCAAGTCTCAGTAGACAGAGAATATTGAAATAACACCCTGTATCTTATCTGATTAATTTAAAGCAGGATACCATCAACACAAAGCTTAAAAACACAGAGAAACTGAACAACTCACTACAGAATGAAAAATGAGTCAACAGAAATTAAGAAGGAAATTACAAGACATCCTAGAATTGTACAAAAATGAACACACTGTATATCCAAACTTATATGATACAATGAATGCAAGTTGATAGCACTGCCTACATAAAAATATTGGAGAGATCTCATAATAGTCATTAAACAGAATACCTGAAAGTATAGAATAAAAAGAAGAATCTACACCAAAAAGGAGTAGATGATAAGAAATAAACTCAGGGCTGAATCAATAAAATTGAAATGAACAAGTGGGTAAAAAGAATATACAAAATCAGTGGGACTAAGAGTTGGTTCTTTGAAAAAATAAACATTATTGACAATCCTTTAACCAAATTAACTCAAAAGCTGAGAAAGAACACCCAAATCAACAAAACTAGAAATGAATGGGGAGACATTACAACAGACATCAAGGAAATCCAGAAGATACTTTAAATTCAGTACTCCACCAAACTGGAAAATCTATAGTAAATGGATAATTTACTATACAAACTGATACACTTAACAAAGTTAAATTAAGATCAGATAATCAATTTAAACAAAGAAATAACTCCTAGTAAAATGAAAATATTTCTTAAAAGTCTACTAATCAAGAAAAAGTCTAGGGCCAGATGTTTGATCACAGAATTCCACCAGATTTTGATACAGGAGTTAATGAGAATACTCCTCAAATTATTTCACTAAATAAAAACAGAAATAATAATATTCAATTTGTTGTATTAGCTCACAGATACCCTAATATTCAAACCACATAAAAACTCAACACACAGAAAAGAATTACAGACCAATTCCTTTTGTGAACATAGATACAAAATTCTCAACAAAATACTTGCAAACCAAACCTAAGAATATGTCAAAGATTACCTACCATGACCAAGTAGGCTTCATCATAGAGATGCAGGGATGGTTTAACATATATAATATAAATCAACTAAATGACAAAAACATCTAATGCACATCAATCTCATTAGATACAGAGAGAGCCTATGACAAAATCCAACAACTCTTCAAGATAAAAGTCCTGGAGAGATTAGGAATGCAAGGTATACACTTTAACAAATAATAAAGGCAGTTTATAGCAAGTCCATAGCCAATATCAACTTAAATGAAAAAAAAAAAAACTCAAAGCAATTCCACTAAAATCAGGAACAAGACAAGGTTGTCCTCTCTCCAAACTTAGTCAATACAGTGCCTGAAGTCTTAGCTAAAGCAATAAGACAACTGAAGGAGATCAGTGGGATACAGATGGGAAAGGAAGACATCAAACCCTTCTAATACAAATGACAAACAGACTAGAAAGAAGTCAGGGAAACAGTACCCTTCACAATGACCTCAATTAAGATAAGATACATGATAAAAATTTTAAGACATTGAAGAGTATATCAAAAGATGGAAAGATTATCCATGCTTATCAGATCGGTAGGACTAATGTAGTAAAAATTGCCATCCTGTCAAAAGCAATCTACAGATTCAACGTAATCTCTATCAAAATTCCAACACAATTCTTCACAGATCTTCAAAGGACATCTTTGGGCTCTATATGGAAACATGAAAAATCCAAGATAGCTAAAACAATCCTGAATAAAAACAGAACTGAGGTATCACTCTCCCTGAATTCAAATTGTACTACAGAACCAGAGTAATAAAAACCAACATGATACTGGCACAAAAACAGAAACATTAATTAATGCAATTAAATTGAAGATGAAGACATAAATCCATGCACCTGTAGACATCTATTATATACATATTATATTATAACATATAATATGATAATATATAAATATGTATCATATATAAATACATATGTACTATATAAACATATGCCAAAAATGCACACTGGAAAAAAGACAGCATTTTTAAGAAATGGTACTGGTCAAACTGGATAGCTGCATGTAGAGGAACACAAATAGATCCATACTTATCATCCTGCACAAAACTCCACTACAAATGGATCAAAAACTTCAACATAAAACCAGGTGCACTGAACCATGAGAAGAGAAAGTGGAGAATGGCCTTGAAGGCATTGGCAGAATCTTTCAGAATAGAACACCATTCACACAGGCACCAAGGTCAACAATTAGTACATGGGACCTCATGAAACTGAGAAGATTCTGCACTGCACCATCATTCAGAAAAAACAGCAGCCTACAGAATGGGAAAAGATAATATATCTTTTATACATACATACACATATGTATACCTTTTGATATATATATGTATACATACATACACATATGTATATCTTTTGATATATATATTTACAAATTCCACACCTGATAGAGGGCTAGTACCAAAAATATAAATAAAAAACTGATATCAAGAAAAGAAATAATATAATTTAAAAGCGAGGCATGGTTGTAAACAGAGAATTCTCAAAAGAGGAACCCAAATGCCTGAGAAACACTTAAAGAAATGTTAAACACTCTTAGTCATCTCATCGGGGAAATAGGGAAATACAAACACAATTTTCTTTGGAATTTAATCTTTCACCCATCAGAATGGCTAAGATCAACAACTCAAGTGACAGCTCGTAC
The DNA here is from genome assembly GCF_008632895.1 of Mastomys coucha. Lineage (NCBI taxonomy): Eukaryota > Metazoa > Chordata > Mammalia > Rodentia > Muridae > Mastomys > Mastomys coucha. The sequence goes on from NW_022196915.1 coordinate 45,402,563, forward strand.
TGCAGTGAGTGTGGAGAAAGGGGAACACTCATCCTTGCTGGTTGGAGTGCAAACTTGTATACCCACTATGGAAATCAGTGTGATGGTTCCTTAGGAAGATGGGGAGTAGATCTACTTTGAGATCTAGCTATGCTATTCATGGGCATATACCCAAAAGATGCTTCATCACACCACAAAGAAACTTGTTCAGTCATGTTCATTGCTGCTCTCTTCACAATAGCCAGAAATTGGGAACAACCTAGATGTCTTAACACAGAAGAATGGATCAAGAAAATGTGGTATATTTACACAGTGGAGTATTATTTAGCCATGTAAAAAGAATGATATGAAATTTTCAGGCAGTTGGAAGGAACTAGAAAAAATCATTCTGAGTGAGGTAACCCAGAATCAAAAAGATAAATATAGCTTATATTCATTTACATGTTGATATTATCTATTAAATCAATGGTAATCAAGTTACAATCCGTAGACCTACAGAAATTAGGTATCAAGTAAAGGACACTATAGTGGACACATTTGAAAGCATTACAGTCATTTGCAGTCAATGTTAGTTGGACCTGACGTAGATGTTACTAAAACAATGCTTGATACAAAAGCTAAATCATGCATGGAGACCACAGTGCAAAGAAGATGACAGACATTTCATCAGGATGTGGAAACAGACACCATCTGATTTATTTTAACTCTTTATTATGTAACCCTTTTGTGGTGGTTTGAATAGAAATGGCCCCAAAGACCCATGTGTTTGAATGCTTGGTTATCAGGAAAAGATACAACTAAGGGCTGTGGCCATGTTGAAGTAGGGACAGCCTTTGTGGAGGATGTGTGTCACTGTGGGGGCAGCCTTAGAGGCCTCAGAAGCCCAAGCTAGGCCTAGTGTCTCACAATCTCTTGCTGCTGCCTGCAGATCCAGATGTGGACCTCTCAGCTACCTCTCTAGCGCTATGTCTGCCTGTGTGCTACCATGCTTCCTACCATGATAATAATGGACTAAACCTCTGAAACTGCAAGTCAATCCCAATTAAATCTTTTCTTTCATAAGAGTTGCCATGGTCATGGTGTCGCTTCACAGCAGTGAAACACTAAGACCCCTCCAACCATTCTCTAAACCAGAATATATGAGTGAGAGCTCATGAGAACTTTACTCACCTCATTTATCCCTTCAGTCACCACAGAGAATTCTAAAATTATCAGTATCTGGACCATTCAATCAATATTGTTTTCTGTGACTAGAGGGACTGGAGGTTTGTACTGGCCTACCCAAACTCCTCTGACCCTCTTATGTCTGCCCATCTCCAGCTATCTTTCTCTGACTTTTAAAGTAGTCTCTAAAACATTGCTTTGCTTTAGGGCTGAATGACCTGTGAAGCAGATGGGAGGTGCAGAGTGCATCTGCTTATAACTGTGTCTTAAATGATACCTTCAAACACAGACATAAAAAAGAGCAGAGCTGAATGACAGTGTGGCTGGGGGCGGGGCAGAGCTTTCTGAACAGAAGAAGAGAGAGAGAAGGTAATTTGTTTGTTTGCTTGTTTGTTTGTGTTTGCCTTATGTAGTCAAGACAGCTTTCAGAAGTAGTAAAGCCAGGCTGTTTTTATAGAACCAAGTTTCAGATAAATGGAGTGGTTCGCCAAGCTTCATGATAAAGATAGTTCCTCTTTCTGATGTATTGAACTAGTGACAGCCCACAGTTTGTGACACGTGTTGAATAAGGATGGTTTTACTCAGCCCCTCTCGCACATGAGGTACTTGTGTCCTACTCTCCAGCGCCTGCAGTGAAGATGTCCCACCCATCCCCAGCAGCCAAGCCCTCCAGTTACAAGAACCCACGAGTCTTCTTTGACGTGGACACCAGCGAGGGGCGAGTTGGACGAATTGCTTTAGAATTGTTTGCAGATATTGTTCCCAAAACTGCAGAAAATTTTCATGCATTGCGTACAGGAGAAAAAGGCACTGGATCCACACTGGGAAACCTCTCCTAGTTGAAGGAAGCTCTTTCCACAGCAGTATTAAGAAATCCATGATTCAGGACAGAGACTTCTCAAATCAGAATGGGACAGGTGGAGAAAGTGTTTATGGTGAAAAAAATTGAAGATGAAAAATTTCAGTATAAGCATGATCTGGGAGGGTTTGCTGAGCTTGGCAAATGCAGGCCTCAATAGGAATGGTTCTCAGTTCTTTATCACAACAGTTCCAACTCCTCATTTGGATGGGAAACATGGTATTTGGTCAAGTAATAAAAGGACTAGGTGTGGCAAGGATGTTTGAAGAGTAAATGGTGAAAAACCTGCCAAACTGTGTGTTATTGCAGAATGTGGAGAATTGAAAGGAGGGGAGGATTGGGGAAGATTCCCCAAAGATGGCTCTGGTGATAGTCATCCAGATTTCCCCGAGGACACAGATACAGACTTAAAAGATGTAGATAAAATTGTATTAATATCTGAAGACTTAAAAAACATTAGAAATACTTTTTTCAAGTCTCGGAACTGGGAGATGGCTACTAACAAATATGTGAAGGTTTTAAGGTACGTTGATAGTTCAATGGCTGTTATTGAGAAAGCAGATATATCCAGACTGCAACCTATAGCCTTAAGTTGTGTGCTGAATATTGGTGCGTGTAGATTGAAGATGTCAAATTGGCAGGGGGCAATTGACAGTTGCTTGGAGGCTCTTGAAATGGACTCTTCAAGTAGTGAAGCACTATACCGAAAAGCGCAAAGATGGCAAGGATTAAAAGACTATGGTCAAGCATTGGCTGATCTTAAGAAGGCACAGGAGATAACACCAGAAAATGAAGTTATCCAGGCAGAGCTGTTTCAAGTCAAACAAATGATAAAGGCACAGGAAGATAAAGAGAAGGCCATGTATGCAAAAAATGTTTGAATAATAAGGATTAAACTCTATTTAACTATTATACATTGATTATATAAAGGACAATGTATATTACTGTCTACATGATCCTTGATGTGTTTCCCTTGATCTCTGTCATTGTTTACATAGCAGTGCTGACAAAGGTTCCTTCTTAATAAAGTGTCATGAAATACAGTGAATCTCATTTTAAAATGTTTTTGTCTCCATTTTCACCAAGAGTAGTATCTGGCCAATATTTTAAACTCTAACTCTCATTAAGTTTTAGGTTTTGTGGACCATCTAACCCAACAGTTCTCAACCTGTGGGTCCACAGACATTTTTACATTACTGTTCGGAACAGTAACAAAATTACAGTTATGAAGTAGCAACAAAAATTAATTTATGTTTGGGGGTCACCACATGAAGAGCTGTACTAAAAGGTTGCAGCACTAGGAAGGTTGAGAACCACTGATGTAACCTGTCACATGTATGTATAAACCAGCAGACATGGCCATATTTCAATAAAACTGTTTTTAAGTGTTAAAAAAAAAAAGGATAGTTTTACTCATTTAGAACAATAACTGCAGCAACAAGAACAACACATGCGTGCTCCTTCTGCTTCTTGTTTCATCATCCACTTACTGATGAGAAGACAAAAGATTTATTAGCGATGTCAGGCAACTGGTGTGCTGTGAATTGTTCACACAGGGACAGAGATTAAAGTGAAATTCAGCCAAGGCTAAGGTCAGCGTCGTTTCCCAACCATGAACATTATTACCAGTCTAGATAGCTCTAATTAACTTCTAGGGCTTCTCAACAGAACACAACAGTTTCACTTTCCACTAAATAGTTTTGTCCTGTGCATCTCCCTAGTCTTTGGATGCTGTCTCTGTGTCCCATGTTCCCCTAAAGTTGTGCAAGCTTTGATTATCCTTATTGTATCTGTGATTTATGCATGGTAACTTAGCAAATAGCCTGAAACATAAAATCTCAAAACTAGAATCAATTATTTATTTAAGGTGATTTATTCTCTGCAGGGTGTAGCTGGGAAGGCAGACCTGCTGGTCCTCCTGCTGTGACTCTTGTGGAGGCCTGAAAGGTTGCCTGGCCAGAGTGAACATAGACTATTTCACTCATATACCACAATGACCCAATTCCAGTACAAATTGCCGCCCCATCACAATAGCACAGGTTTTATACACGATGTCAGCTAGACTCCAAAAAGGCAAACCACAGTGCTCAAGGGCCCGTCCAGCCCACAGGGAAAGGCCCTACTCTGTTGATGTCCTGTTGGCAAGAACAATTCATAGTAAGCAGAATAACGTCCTTCCAGAATTACAGGCAATACTCCCCCAAAGACTGTGAGCATAACTATTTCACGGGGTGATGGGGTTTTTCAGATTAATAGCTTAATAGATGGCGGTATGGAAATATAATCCAGAATTAGCTAGGCAGGCCTGATGCAGCCTCAAGAGGAGGAAACCAAGAAAATGAGAGTCAGAGGAAGAGAACACAATGGACAAAGCGGATTGTACTGGTTGGCTTTGTGTGTCAACTTGACACAAGCTGGAGTCATCACAGAGAAAGGAGCCTCCTTTGAGGAAATGGTGCCATGAGATCCAGCTGTAAGACATTTTCTCAATTAGTGATCAAGGAGAGAGGGTCCATTGTGGGTGGTGACATCCCTAGGCTGGTGGTCTTGGGTTCTATAAGAAAGCAAGCTGAGAAAGCCAGAGAAAGCAAGCCAGTAAGTAACATCCCTCCATGGCCTCTGTAATCAGCTCCTGCTTCCTGACTTGCTTGAGTTCCAGTCTTGACTTCCTTTGGTGATGAAAAGCAATGTGGACATGTAAGCTGAATAAACCCTTTCCTCCCCAACTTGCTTCTTGGTCATGATGTTTTGTGCAGAAATAGAAACCCTGACTATGACACAGGTGGACACCATGTAGTTGTGAGCCAGGTAAGTAAACAGCCACTCTCAGTTAGAAATCCTGCAAGGGCTTCTCCCCTGGAGCACCAGGAAGGATGGCCTTCTACAAACCTCTTGATGCTTTTCCTGGGATGTCAGTTTTGGATTTCTGGTCTAAAAACTTATAAAATGATATGTTTGTATTAGTGTAAGCGACTAAGTTTGTGGCCATGGGTTCCAGTAGCAGTAGGAAACGAGGATACATACCACTCATCCAAATGAAGAGTCAGCTTGAAAGGAGAATCATGAAAGGCCGGAGTGTTGCCCATATCTTGATGTTACAGTACATGCAGAGAAGACACACATGCTCAGCAGCATGCAGCATCAGTAGGCCAGCACATTTCCAGGGTGAAAATGCTACAACCTTTGTAAAATTGTGCATTAGTTAATAATAAGTAACAAGAACAAGCTATATGGGAAGGCATTGCAAAGTGTGCGTGATGTTAAAAACAGAAGCAAGCTGCTGCGTGTCTAGCCAAGGCATAGAGTACAACCAGGAAAATGAACAAATAGATAAATAAAGAGGCAAGACGCAGGATATTAGGTAAAATTAAAACTCCAATTTGGGGAAGAGTTATATGAATAAAACACCCTTTGAAGAAAAACGGTTTATTTTTTAATTTGTGTGTGCATGCCTGCATGAGTTTATGTATGGCACATGATTCAGGTGACTGCAATGGCCAGAAGAGGGCATTGAATCCTCTGGGACTGGATTTACAGTGGTTGCAAGCCACTTTTCATGGGTGTTGGGAGCCACATCCGGTTCCTCTGTAAGAGCAGTCACTTCTTATCCATGAAACAGCCTCTCCAGCCCATCATCATCATCTTAAGGCTTTAAAAATGGCACACCGGTGCACAGATACATGTAAACACAATAGACAGCGATAGACAATACGTGTGTCAAGACATACTTAACCTCAAATAAGGACTGGACTTCTGCATTACAAAGTACAAATTAGAGATGGCTTGTGATGCTTTTGGCTTTCTAGCCTCATATGCCCAAATTCCCTGCAGTTATGAGAAATCGCATTTTTCTAGCAAAGCAACATAACATGCTGACAAATACATTTTTTTCTCAAAAAAAAACAAAACCCAGTAATGATTTGGGGGAGCCGTTGGTATTATGTGCTATCGTTAGTGTACCATGTGCTTACTGCACCTTTGCAAGGAGAGGGTAGAAAGAGCCTCTCCTTTAAGAAGAGGTAGCAGACCTGCCCTTAGAGGAGATCTGTTCTACTCAAGGAAGCAAAGGCGCAGTCATGAGGCAGAGAGAGAGGTGAGAGAAGGAGGCCTGGCGGCTGCTTAGAAGGTTGCTATGGTGACCACACAGAAGGAGGCCAGTGTCATAGCCTGCCTGGGGACAGCAGAGGACATCAGGCTGGCAAGAAGCTGGATACATTCAGTTTTATGGGAGGCAGTGTTTATTTTGTTCTAACTTTACGTGGGCTCCAGCTATGTAACCCAGATTGGCCTCACATTTGCAATCTTCCTGACTCAGCCTTCCTGGAGCTTAGAGGAGTTGCCAGACTGTGCCACCCTCTCAAGCCTGCTTGTGAACACTGAAAGCTGGGGAGGTCAACTTTGAGTTCCTTCAGAAGTCAGGTAAAGCTTTATCATTTTAATGGTTCCAGATCCCCTACTTGTGTGGCAATATTCTGACCTGGTCAAACACAGCCAGGCTATGTGCCATTTGGGCACCTCGCCAGCACTGGAAAGAGATCCAGTTATAATAAACCAAATTTAATTTTGTAAAAATGAAAACACATTTTAGCTCGGCCAACCTCGGTGCCCAGAAGATAGCCTGGCTGCCCTCCTTCCTTCCTCTGTGTTTTGTTTTGTTTTGTTTTGCAGTGCCATGGCCTACCACACTGATGCAACCAAATGGCACCTTGAAAGTGAAGGGTACATTGAACTCTAGACCCCAAAAGGAGAAAAAAGACTCTTCCAGGAATTTCTGGTAGATTCTAACTGTAGGATACTTGGGATCTCAGGTTTAAAAAAGAAAAAAAAAGAGGAAAAAAATAAAACCAATGTGCTAGGGTGAGAGTAGAAAGCAAACGGGACATATGTCCCACCTCATTCCATGGGCCACCTGCCAGATGTCCTTTAGACATCCAACCTCTGACACATCCAACTCTGTCCTGATTCAAAGGAAGCATTACAAGGTTCATCAGCCCTGGATGTAATGGGGACAATGGTGATGCGTCTGCTGTCACTGTGGGTGTCAGACCCATCTATCACTGGTGCTTTAGCAATGTTGTGGACTGTCACTAAGGCTGCCTTGGAATTCCAGCTGGTAGAGGAAGAGGCAGTAGAAGCTCACCTGCCCCCACTCTCAGTGCAGACAACAGGGGTTTCTGTGAAGAAGAGAAGGAAGGCTTCCCCTGTCTCATCTTTGTCCTCTGGAAACAAGAGATGGATAGGGAAAATGTCACTGAGACAATGGTGATTGCTATTTTTAACTAAATACGCGATTTTTATTTCAATTTGTTTTTGTTGTATGTTTCATTTGGGGGTTCAATTGGTCAGAGCCATGGTGGTCCCCTTGGTAGAACACAGAGTGAAACAAAAACAGGACCCGTCACAGAGATTTCACAGCTTCTATCCATATTCCTCCTAGGGAAAGTACAGATTTGGAGAGGTCTCGTGACTCAGGAGACATAACTGTACTTGGGCCCTTAGCCTCTTACCTATCTCACTGCAAACTCAGAATGTTTCTGCCCAGCTGCCCCGCCCTATGATCTGGCTTGGTTATTACAGCAAAAAAAAAAAAAAAAAAAAAAGTTTCTATTCAAATTGTTTAGCAAATTTTGTGGCAGCAGTTTGAAATTTTAGAAGGCAAGGGAAGGCTCTTCTGAGGAAAGCAGTATAGATAAACAGTGTTTTGTTTTAGAATATTCAGAGGTTTAAGACACTAGAATCTTAAGCTTTGACCTGTACTCAGTGTTACACGTAATTTTAACCATAAGACTTCCACAGTGATGGAAATTTTGCTTTTTGATCTTTGAGGAGGGGATTTTTTTAGACACCAGGTCCTCTGTAAGATCTTCAGCCATCCTGGAGTACAACTTGGGCCCTTCCTCTGATTGTTCCATGAGCTGGGAGAGCCTGGAATCTGTTTGGCCCCTCTAGCAATGCCATCCACAGACAGCTATAACAGCTTCTTCCCAGATGCACACTGTAAAAATATACACAGGAAAACCACATTGCCCATTGTCCCATTTTAGCTTTTGCTCAAGGGAAAGTGGTGTTTTCAAATCATTTCAAGGAAAAGCATCAATTTCAAGGTCAGATAAAATACCTTCTTCTGGATTCCAGACAGTCCCCTGGTATCTCCTAGCCTGTTCCCATGGCAGCTGTTTTGTAAGGCTTTGAGTGGCTTTCCATTTATCTGCTGACAGGAGTGTTCTATGAGGATTTGTACTCGGATCATCAAGGGCCGAAAAGAAAAAAAATCCACCTAATGCTTCTAGCTGCGCTGCCAGGCCATGTTGGTGGGGTACACAGCTAACAGAAATCATGGATCCTGTGAAAAAAATCCATGCCAATTCCCTGATGCATCATGAGGATGTGGAGGTCCTTGACACATCTTCATTAGACATTGATTCTAATTGTTCATGAGGACATCTGTAGACAAAAATGAGGATTAGATGGAACACTTTCAATAACCATATTTTCCTATTATTATCACCATCAGATGCCCTATGTTGGAAAATTGAAAGTCATGAAAAGAAATTTAAATTAGTCCATAATCCCACTAATAGGTAACCTTATCAACTATAGATTTATTTGTTCCCATAATCCACATAGGCGGTGTGGCTGTGGTATACCAATTCCCAGCATGTGTGGGGCCTGATTTAAATAAAGACTTGGCACTACAACAGCCACAATGACAGACAGTAAGTGGAACAATGACCATTTGTGCATTTTTGTCCTCTTTGGCTAACATGGGAACATCATTTAAAAAAGATTATGCCCAAGGAAAACTAATATTAGAATAGTATTCTAGTCATGAATATTTTTAAAAAACCCTCCCAATAAACTCATCAAATACCAACTCACATTTTTAATGTTTTCTTGTATTTACTTTATGGTTTATTTTTATTGTTTTAAATTATGTGTATGTGTCTGGATATGTGCGCTTGAGTGCAGATCCTGTACAATGATGTCACATGACATATGCCGTGTTCTGTATGGGATCACATGTGTCTGCTGACTCCTCACACTGGCCCTTGCTGAGACTCTTAAAGGACCTGTGTTTCTGCTGACTTACATGGTGGTATTCGAGTGTTCCTCTCTATTTTGTTTCTTTGGAAGCTCAAGTATTTTGTGTTGAATTCTCTACAATCAGTGGTTACTGATACACTGTCACCTTGTAGTGCTGGGATTACCCATACTCCTCTGTTATCTACCTAGTCATTTGTTTACATATGGAACTCCTTTGGGCCATGATCTAATCAAAGACATGGAGGAAACTGGCCACTTCTCCCTATGTGTCTGCTCATTAGCCTGAGCCTTGTGCCCTTCACAGTTGTATATCTGCAGGTTTCAGTATGAACACTATTCCTCCTAAGTTTTTTTTTTTTCACCTAGTGTGAATTTGCAAGGTTTAATTTGTGTTCTTTAACAAGTGATCTTTCATTTCTCATGGCCCATTGTCACTGTGTGTTTTCATTCAGTCACCATTTTGGAGAAGGGATTTGCAGTTTGATGGCTCTACAGAAATTTCTGAGGTGTCTTCTGAGGGAGCCCCTGAAGGCTGTTTGGTGTGTGTTAGCAGTTCAAACAGCATAATGGCCTGCAATCACCCAGAGAACCCCAGAACTTTCTATATGATCACAGAGCTGCTGACATGGGAAAGTGCTCACTGATCCATAGCATTTCCAACAGTTCATAGCAACAACATTTTAAATCTTATGAGCTAAAGTGGTTTAATATGCCTTTTGTTCTTTCTTGGTTTGCAGTTCCTTAAACTGTGACTCTGAATGTCTGGCCATGTCTTCTACCCAGAAGCACTTCCTCTTATATGAAATGCTTGCTCCTGTGTTTTGTTGTATTTTCTTTTGAAAAAGAATTACATGTGCACTTCACACACATGCGCTGCATCTATATCACTAGTGTCCCTTGCTCAACTCTTACCATGTTCTATCCCTCCCTCCCAAATTCATGATCTCCTCTTTAATTATTATTACATATGTAGATTATGCTTACATCTACTGAGTCCATGTAGTGTTTCTCTGATGTCCCTATGGACATGTGTGCAGGGCTGAGCACTTGACAGGACAACTTAAGGGGGAGCTTGTCCCTGAACAAAATTGATTCTCCCTCTCTCAGCAGTCAGTGGCCAACATTGAGCTCTTCAGCTAGGTGTGGGACCACATGGAAATGTGGAATTTCTCCTGTCAATGTTGTCATGCCAACTGGGAGTACTGTTATGCTGGTTTTTAGATGACCATATTGCTGATGATTCAAGGGCAGATGTTTTTATCTGATGTCTAGGGACATGATCTCATATCAGGTACCTGTGCCTCTGTGTCTTCTGACCTTTCAGCTTCATCCTCCATGGTTTCCCTTGAGCTTTGAGTGTATGAGTATTAGTTGTACTGAAGATGTCTGAGCTGGTACTGGGCACTCACTGCCACTTGTTCTCTGCATTTTGACTAGTTTGGGGTTTCTATAATAATCTACACTTAGCTGCAAAAAGAAGCTTTTCTGATAGAGAGTGAGAACTACGTTTATCTGTGGGTATAAGGGTCAACATTTTGGATGCAGTTGAGAATTACATTGGTTTAGGAATGTGTTTCTCCTCTAAGATCTATGACCTCCCCAGTCACAGATAGTTGAGTAGGTTTAAGGTGCTGAGCATGAATGGCCTGAAGTCCACGTAAACATCTGTTGCTTACCCTCAAGACATAAGTGCCACACTTGTGCCACTGTAGATATCCTGCCTGACAAGTCACAGCTGTGGTTTGTAGGCTTTACAACTGGGCAGGACTGTTGACTGCTTCTCTACCTTGGCATCTTGTATAGTGCCTTCTGTTACTATGAGATCTAGTTCTCGGAGAGGAGGAAGAGCCTTCCAAAAAAATCAATCCAGCTTTATTCCTCCAGGTCCTGTGTCCAAAGTGGTGTTTTCAGCAACAGGATCTCACCATCAAATTCTAGAAAGTAACCAGGGACAATGGCAATAGCCTGCATTGTTTAGGGAGACTCTTGTGTTCCGCCAACCAACACCTTGAAGGAAAATTTTCCATGCTTGGCACTGGGTTTTAGTTAGAGGGTGCATAACTTTCATGGGGAGAACCACAAAAATCAATTAAAATATATGTTCATTGTGCATTTATGCATATAATTATATCTATATGTATGCATATATATTGTAGAGATATACACAAATACACACATACATCTACATGTACTTATGTGAGTGAATGCACACATAAATATATCATATATATGTAAGTAAATTTATAAAATTTAGATTATATAAATCTCCCCCCTTTTATTTTTTGATTTCAGAAAGTTTGCCTCTTTTTTTTCTTATTTTTAAACTGACTTTTGAAGTGGTATTTTCTGCTATTATGTGTGTGTGCATTCTTGACACTAATCTTCTGTGGATTTTAAGTTACAGTTCCCCTCCAGTTTGTGGTGTGTCTTTTGCTTTATTTAAGATGTCATTTGATGAATAAGATCCTTTAAAGAAAAACTAATAAAAATCAAATGAGTGATTCCCTTTTGTTGTGTTTGGCACATTCTGTGTCGTGCTGAAGAAATGTTTCTCTGGCCTGGGGTCATAAAGCAGCTCCCTTATGTTTAATTCTAAAAGTTTTAAAGTTTTACTCTTGACATTTAAGTTCTTAATCCATCTGGATTTCATTTTTGTATATGGTAAGAAGTAGGAAATCCATTTTCATTTTTTTCCATATGAATAACTAATTTTTCCAGCTCCATTTTCTTAAGTATATTTTTCCCTTTATTGACATCAGTAGCAACACACACACACACACAAATGCATAAAGATATCATGAATGCCTTCCTTCTTAATATTAAAAATTAACAGGCAAACACAACCATTTTGAATACCTGGGTTTTTAAAAATTTTGTTTAGGGGGAATATTCCTTTTTACAGCATTGAGGTTGAATGGCAGGGCTTCATGCTTTGCCTTTGAGCTTAATCCCAACATTGACAGTATCAGGTTGAATTAGCACACATAAGGTAAAAAGCTAAGAAATCTATCGGTATTAAGTCTTAAAACCTGGTGATTAGGTACAGCATCTGTATTTTGTGGTAGTGTCAAAGAAAGCTACAAATACTGGAATGGGCAGATACTGTCTCCCAGGGGGTGCCTCTAATTAGGATGGCAACAAGCATTCAAGGCATAGCTAACTCTACCTCATGTCACCATTCAAACATGGAATTCCATAGCTTGTCACACTAAAAGTGAAAGTGAGAGCTTGCCCACTGTCAAATGGCTGGAGGGGAATTGTTCCTGAGCAGATAAGGGCTGCATCCATTCACACAAGTGGTTCTACTTTCTCTCAGAGGGAAAAAGGGACTCTGGTTCAGAGATCGGTTCCTGTGGTGATGGGAGAGCATGGCCTGGCATGAACGAAGCTAACTCCCCTCATTGGGCTGTACCTAGCCAGTGGCTGAGAGTGGCCCACAGGCTTTGTTGTCGGGTGCTGCCACAGGGGTGGCCACAACCACCGCTGGGTGGTAGGGGAATAAAGGGGTGGGAAAGGGAGACCCGCATCCCGCCAGAGCTCCAGTACTCTGGCCAGGCGGATGTGGGAGGCTGCCCGTGCTTACTGCACCTCCCAGGTTGGCATCTGGCTGTGGTGAGCCACTATCCCAGTCCGCAGGGGTAATGGAGAGGGGACAGTCCCAATGGACCCTCACAGAGGCCAAGGATGACAGGTTCTAGCTCCTGGGCATCACAGGATGTTGCTGGACACCTCGCCCACGGCTGGAGTTGGAAGACTTTCCTGTGGAAGATTAGAAGCGACTCTTTAAAGGAAGGCCCAAGCCATTGCCCAACATGGCCAGTCTAGATGATAGGAGGCAGTCCAAGATGTAGCAGAGAGAGAGAGAGAGAAAGAGAGAGAGAGGGATCAAGCAGCTCCTTTTATAGTGGGCTGTGCTATCTTTCTGTTCCCAGGGGCAGGGCATACCTGGCTGTGGTCAGTTGACTGGGAGTGATTTACAGCCAGAATACTGGCAGCTTGGGGTATTGTCTAGCCACAGGATAATGGAGTGAGGGCTCATAGTGTCAGCGTCTATGTTTTGGGGGAGGGGGTGCACATAGCTTTACTGTTCTGTCCCTTGTAGAATTCTCTACTGGGTTTCCAGAATAAGCCTTGCTCAACCAAGAACATAGACTGCCTTTCATGGTCCAACACTTTGTCAGTGCCCTTAAACATGGCAGCTATCTTCTAACTGTCCTGTCACACACAGGCCACCTTCACGCTAGGAAATGTTTGAAATCCCTGGCAGGTTTCTGCAAGCTTTCAGGATGTCTGCTTGTAGGCAACAGTTAGAAGGACACACACATGCACACGCGCGCACACACACACACACACACACAAGCGCATGGAACCAGGTAGCTCCAGGCCAGAGGCCCATGCTCCTTCCAACTGTAAGTGCTTTATCATCAGGAAATGTGGGTTTCACTAATCATACAAGGAAGTAGCATTGCTTCCTCTTTCCAAACACTTAGGTGAATACATTTTAAATCTTTGGACTATTGAAAAACAAAACAAAGACAAACAAATAACCCAAGCACAGACGAGATCTGACAGCTCAAAACAGCAGTTTGCTGAGCCAGACCAGACCCTTTATAGAATTTAGATCAGTCCATTCTTGGAACTAAGGTGTGGATGGTATGAGTCAGAGAACCTCTCCATCTTAAGCTTGCAAGCAGAGAAGGAACTCCAGATTCCAGGATTTTTCCCCTGGAGATTGAGAAGGCAAACATTATTATTGCAGCTAATTTATACAGAAGATATCTGCCGTTTCTATTATTGGTGAGCAGTATTCTCCAGGGTGGGAGTTCACCAGTAAACAGGACACACATTGCCGGCCCTTCTGATGTTTACATTCTTGGGAAAGGAGAAAGACTCTACTAAGAGGAAAGGAGAATTTAAAGCTTGTCAGATAGTGATGTATGCTAGGAACAAGAACTGGGGAGGGGTTGGAGGGCAAGACTGAGCTGTGACTTTGAACTTTGGAGTGATCAGTACAGAGATAGAATTCAAACTATGAGGCTTTGAGCAAGTGAGAGTGGGCAGGTTGGAGGTGGGAACCAGGAGTACATCAGTTCTTTTTTTTTTTAGTCAGAAAACAATTTAGTCCTTTCTGAGTTCAGTTACAGTGTATCAATACTAGATTGATAATACAAAAATGAAACAAGTGTCAGATTTTGCATGGAAGACTTTTTTGTTCCTTATTTATTTTTTATTAGTACCCATAAAATTTTTCTTTATATTTCCATGTGTGTTTAAGATGTTTATTTTTATTATATAGAGTTCCCCTGTTAAAGTTTTTATTAATTTATTTACTTACTTTCCATGGGAGAAGCACCAGAGAGAGAATCTGGGAAGTGGGAGGGAATCAAGAGGGTATGTATGCACTTTGTGAGCCACATGTCAGTACAGGACAGAAGAAGGAGAGGTCACTCCCAAGCTAGATTATTCAGGATCAAGAAGCCGGCATGGACTTGTACCGTGGAAGTCAGTAGTTACCTTGGTAGCTATGGTAGATGAAGGAGATGAAGTGTTGCCCAAAGAGCTTTCTGGGTTACAGAGAAATCACAAGGATATAAGCTGATGTAAGATAAACAGAATTATCATCTTGAAGGTATTTTTTTTTCTTATAAAGCAAAAATAGACCTGCGTTATATTTTGCTGGGAGGAAGGTAAGAGGGCATGGGAGGGAGTGACAACTTTGTTAATATAAAAATGGAAAAGATCAAATAGGTGGGATAAAATAGATGCTAAGAGTCAAACTTACTCTGTGACCTACCATGATGGTTGAGACACTGGCCTCAGCCTTGGGATCAAGGAGAACATCACTAGTAACCAGAGGAGACAGACCTGCTAGTGCATGTGTGGCTTGATGGAAATTTCTGGGAGAAATCTTGTACTTATTTCTGTTTTCTCAGTTAAGCTAAGTTCCTCTGGAGGTGATACTGGATGGCTGGTACTAGAGGGGAGAAGAGATGGAAAGAGTAACAATGTATTATGGGTAGTGGACAGAATTTAGGCTGAGTTCCTGAGATGCAACACAATGGAACAGGGGGTATAGGCAGCTCTCGGGGTATCTGTAGGTTCCTTACAATTCATTAGTGGTTCTACCAAATATGCATTTTTCTGCAAAGGAGTTGTTAGTGAGTTTTAGACTCCCTTATCAATTCACAGGCTTGCCAAAAGGACAAAAAAAAGCACAACAAATCCACTCAAGAAAGTCTGTAGTCTCGTAGAAGCTGAAAGACTGACTTCCTGTGTGGCTGGCAGGGCAGGCACACAGCCATCATGACTGAATGGTGTTTCCTTACACAGAGCAAAAGAGGGGATCTGTGGCCAGGGCCCAAAAGCTGAGCTCCATAGAATCATCTTCAAGGTGAGTCTTGGGTATCAAGAGTTCCCAACTCAAACAAGACCTATCAAAGAGCCAGTCCAAGGGAGGAGCTAGAAAGATGGAGTAGGCATTGGCCCAGAACTATACTCTGGCAAAATGCTGTCTCCATACTTGGTCCCCATATGTCTGCTTCCCCTGAATGTAAGTAAGGATGAAACAAGCTTAAAGCATCAAGATGGTTTAATGGGTAAAGGCATGTGTAGCTGAGCCTGATTATCTGAATTATCAACCCCAGAATCCAGGTGATGGAAGGAAAGAACCAGCTGTCATAATTTGTTCTTTGGCCTGTACATACTCATGCCCGTGCAAATATGTGTGTATGTAGACACACACATACTCACCTATGAACACATTCACATACACACACACACACACACACACACACACACACTCACCTATACACACACCCTCACATACAAATTGAAATATATTTTCTACTATCAGGAAATTATATAATACTGAATTCCCAAGTTGTATAATAAATTATTTGACACTTTTAGTTTATATTATGACTCTTAATATTTTCATAGTAGCATCTCCAAATGGTATATTATAACAAGGGCTATTTTCTGAAGAGTGACTGTTGAGATTGAGATAAAAATCCAAATTATGAAGAAGACGAATTATGTCACATATCAACCAATCACTCAGGGGGCTTACCCTTAGATTCTCTCTAAAACTGGAAACACACTCATCATAAAGACAAAAGGAAAACACCTTAACTGGTACTTAAAAACAAGCTCAGTAACTCTGAAGCCCTTTGCCCTATGCCACTGGAACCATCTCCATAGCATTGACTTCAAAGCTGAGGGGAAAGCTGTTTAGCCTTGGTTTTTTGCCTTTGGTATTATTGAAAGGTGGGGCAAAGGTTTGTTCCAGGCAGAGAAGCTGTTTACCAAGCCCCAGGCCAAAGCTGACCAACATATCCAAGTTATAAAGCCTTATAAAAACAGCGACTTACAGTGGAAACTCTGACCTTCTCTGCCTCTGGTGAGCCGATGTGATTCAACAATAATAACAATAATAATAAATCTGGTTTTCCTATACCCAGCCTCATACCACATTTTTTCTGGGAGGAAAATCAATTTATATTTCCAGGCAGGAATTCCAAAGTAGAATTGGGTATTTATCATGACTGAACTGGACTGACAAGCTCACTGCATTCTATTTTAGAGACTTTTCCTTCATGTTTACATTTGAGATGGCTAAAGCTACCCAGGGGATCTAAGACACCCCACGTGACATCAGCCCTTTCTGCAGAGCCTGGGAGTCACCCACTGCCATTCTAATCAAATTAAGGTATGATTGCAATTTGTTTTATTAAATATTCCATTAAAAATAAGCTCTACAAAGTATGCACTTGCTTCGATCTGGCAGCCTTCTTCTCAGCTGCCGTCACTGGGTTGAAGCATATTCTTTGAAATGCCTGCCAACTATTTTTGCCCCGTGCCAAAATAACAATGCAGTAATAGAGGAGTGATTTATCCCAGTGAGTTTATAACAGGATTGGGGGGAACCACACGGAACACTCTTAGAAGTTCAAACAGACTCCTAAATTACAAGTGGGCCCTAAACTGTGTGTGCTCTGTATCCTTAGCAGAAGGAAGTGCCAGCAAGCAATTCATTAACAGCTTTCACAGAAAACAAAACAGAGGTTAGAAAGCACGTACATAAGCACACGTCCATCAGCTACAAGGCTGTGCCTGAACCTACTGCCACATGCCAATTACTTGCCTCTGCTTCAATGCAGGTGTTTATTAGGGACGTACTTTAGAAGTGAGGTCAACACAAGCATCTTTGCTTCCATGGCTACACAACTGCATTTCTACACACCACACTTCTACACACTGCAGTTCTATCCACATCTATCTCCATGCCAGAATAGCTTCCTTGAGTTGCCTGACAATCAGACTTTACTCAAAATATCTACACGAAGGGCCCTTTTGCTAATTTGTCTCTGGTTTCACATCTGTGTGTGCCTTTTCTTTTCTTCTCTTTTCTTTTCTTTCTTTTTTTTTTTTTTAAAAAAAAACCCACAACAAAGGGAGAAAACTGCTGTTTGCCATGGCTGCAGAAACTCGATGCTCATTTAGAAAGGCCACTGGGCCCAAAGGACAGGTTGGCAGCTCTTTTGAGTTTTCCTTACTCGGCCCTTCTGTGGGAAAGAAAGACATGAGCCAGGAGGCAGTATAGGTAGAGACCACCCAAGGCCAAGCATGTTTAAGCGGCCAGTGACCTCCTGTTAGTCACAGCGAGGCAGTGAAGACAAAACCCCAAATGCAGCCCCCCATGGATCCTGGAGGATTTTCCGCTTCAGCTTGCTCTGTGGGGGCTTCAAGAACACAGACAGAGCTGATTATTTTAAAAACAATGCGGGACCACACTGAGCCTGACCTTGCCCAGAGTCCCAGCCAGTGTCTTCTGACCTCCTTTCTCCTACGATACTCATCTATTTATGGAGGACTATCATCAGTTTTCTTTTCTGAAAGAGCTGTCAAGAATGTGGTCTGTGGGAAACAGTCACAAATGTGGGCTTTTAAGACATCAAACTTCAGGCATGGACCACCTCGGTATGGCATGGCTAGGACCATGAAGCAACACGTTCTGCTTGATTCAGAGACTTTATAAGGTGAACGGAAGAGCCCAGACTTGCACACACGCCTCCTTTGTCATCTGAGCCACCCCTCACCTCAAGATGAGGGGACCTGCGGTGACTAGACAGTTAGATCGGAAGTCTGGCTGAGAAGTTTGGCAGCAACTTTCACAGCAATAAAGCAATGGAGTGATTTCAAACACATTTTACATTTCCAGACTGTTTTTGCAGAGACAGTAAAAATGTTGGTTCTGTATGTTTGTGCTAGTAGCAGGGGTTGGGGGAAGAAATTTTTTTTTCTATCTAGTCCAGAGCTTAATGGACTTCTTTGGAAGGGACTGGCTTGGGATGAGGAGTTAATTAATAATATGGAAAGGAAAAACTTGGAGGGATGGCAAGAAAAGGGGCCATCGGATGGGCAGAGTGTAAAACCGTTCTTGAGAGTTGCTGACTGTGTTGATGAAGATGTTTATTTTACACAGTGTATTCACCGGGTGGGCAACAGGGCTTGACTACTTGACTCTAGTTAGGCTAGTTAATGCTAGGAGCATAAAAGCTACAAAAGGCAGAGCTTCTGTCTACAGGAAGCCTTGAGTCCAATAGAAAAGATCTGCCTATAAATCAGTAGATGAGTATCTTGAATGTAATTAACATATACTGTCTATTACGTGGCCTGAAAAAGAGTAGGTCATTAAGAAATTCTTGTTGGATAAATGGCTGGTCTTGTCCAGTGCTGTCCTCAGCAGATAGCTAATATATGCACTTTCCAAATAGTTCAGAATATGGTTTGCAAATTATTTCATGTGTGGTTTAAAAATGTTATTATTAGCTTTTTTTTTCCCTCCCCCAGAGTTAATGAGTTCACCGAATCCTGGCTGGGGCTTGGCATGGCCACTGAGGCCTGGAAGGGAGGATTCTTGGAAGGAAAGAAGCCTCTTGTCAGTTTCATTGTGTGTCTTGAAAGGTCATGAACGTTTTGTAAATATGACTATTTTAATATGAAAATATTTTTATTGACAGTGAAATGCTGAGTGATTCATACATTGCTATCTTGAGTTCTTTGATTTGAAATATTGGGCAAAATGAAAGCTCGCCAGCAGTGTAGATTAGGCTTTGCTTGAGGCAGTTTCTCTTCTTTGATCTCCTGTGCCTATAGTTTAAGAATTTGGGCATGTTCTGCAGACATAAGCAAGGCAGGCTCCTTTGGGGCTTTCTTAGACTTCTACAGAATTGCCCCACACTTCTAGGTACATGCCCCTCTGCAGACGTGCTGGGAGGGGCTGAGGGTAAGAGTTCCTAGTGTCTCTTCCAGGGGCACCGATTATCAGATCCGAGTCCCATTCTTACAACCTTGCTTAGCCCTAATTACTTACTCAGAAAATTTATATTGGAGGCTAAGGTTTGACAAATGAATCAATAAACCCATAAGCAGTTATTTAAAAAGTTACATCAACTAGAGTTTGTTTCTTTAACATGGAAACAAGTGAAGCAGGACCTATTCAGGATTTTAGATATTTTTTGGAAATTAAGGGAAATGTAGTGGGTTTTTTTGGGAGGACGGGTAAAAATTATCTATTTTGGTATGTATTATAACTAGCCATATATTAGGATACACAAAAATAGTATCAATTTACTCATTTTTTAATTTTTATTTATTTTTTATGATTTCAATGCATGAATAAAATGCATTTTGATAATATCTACCCTTCATTTTCCCCATCCTACCCCCTGATGTCCCCATATCTACCCCTAAATGTCTTATTACTTCTAGTTTTTAAAATATAAAAGTTGCCTGTATCAATATGGGTATAGGGCTGACCATCAACACATGAGTAGCCTACCAAGGGCTACATCCCTGAAGAAAACTGATTCTTTCTCCCCCAGCAGTCGTTTCTGACCTGTGGCTCTCCAGTTAGCAGTGGCGTCCTATCCATGCTAGCTCACATGCTGAATATTTGGTTTTGTGCGGGTCTTGAGAAGATAATCACAGAAGTTGCAAGTTCATGTTTGCAACTTGTCTGCCACAGTCTCTCCCTTGGGCTTTTTTTTTAATTATTTATTTATGCACTTTACATCCTGATCGACCCCCCCAAGTCCCTCTTTCTTCCTCTCCTCCCAGCCCCACCCTTATAAATCCCTCCTTTGTTCTTGCAATCCTTCTGCCCACCTCTGAGCCTTGGGGTAGGGAGTATCCCATTTGTGGATGACTACTCTAAGGTTATTATCCTCTATACTTTGACCAATTCTGAGAGCCTTTGTATTAACTCTTCGTCACTGCAAGTACACATTTCTCTGGAGAAGTTTGAAAGCAGAAACTAGTCTATGAGTATAAGAATAAGTATTTAGAAATCTGGCTGTTGGATACTATGTCAATTTGTCAAAATGTAGTTACAGGTTCTCCCGTAAGGTCTATGACCCATCCACCCATGGTTTGAGTCCAGTTGTACAGCCCCCAGGCACGAGTTCTCTCCTAATGAGTTCTCTTAAATGCACTCAGACAGCTGTCGGTTACCTCCAAGATATTTGTGCTGCTACTTCACCATTAGACATCTTACCTGGTCATTAGGGTAGCTCACAAGAACCACAGATGGACAAGAAAGACTGTTGATATTTGTTTTCCTCTTCTCCAGCAGTCTGTATAGCACTTTCTGCACTGTAGAAGCTTGGTGTTCAGGAGCAGGATTCCAGTCAGTAGAATCTTAATGCCTTAAGATTCATTAACTGAAGTGCATGGTCTCTTCAGAAATAGGGTCTTACCCTCGAGTTCTGGCAGACAACCAAGAGCAATAGCAATAACCTGTGTGTTTTAGGGTCTCTTGAACCTTCATCTTCTGAGTGGAAGTGTTGCACACCTGACACTGAGCTTTCTGTATGACAGTCTATAAGTTCTGGGGGAAGCATCCTTCAATTTGGGGGAGTTCAAATTAAATCGTTACTTATATGCTTTTACAAAGCTTATAGAAACCTCTGTTTAGTCTCCCATGACTGTCTCCACATCAGCTCCCCATCCCCCTTTTTACTCTTTTCCACTTCATACCACCCTTGCTTCTCTATTCTCTCCCTCCTTTGACCTACCTCTTCCTTCATCTCTTGAAGATACCTTTCTACTTCCCCTGAATTCTCCAGGACTCCAAGTGATACACACAAATTGAAAGAAGTGGAGTTTGAATCTGCCTAGAACAGAATATGCAATGTTCTCTAAGTTGCAGTCACTTAACTCAGTATAATTTTTTTTCATTTCCATTCAATTATCTGAAGAGTTCATTATTTCATTTTTTTATTTACTGATGAATAGAATTTCACTGTGTTTATGTACTGTGGTTTCATTTCCCATTCATCAGTTAATGGACATCAAGGCTGTCTCTATTTCCAGCTCTTATAACTAAAGCAGAAATGAATGGATGAGCAAGTATCCCTACACTAGAATGCAGAGTCTCAGGTAAATGTGTGAGTGGTAGAGCTGGGTCATATGAGTCAAATAGAGCTAGTTCTGTATCTATTTCTAGCTTTTTGAGGATGCTACATACTAATTTTCATAATAGCTACACAGGTTTGCATCATTGCCTACAGTGAATGGGTGTTCGTTCCCTTCCCCACATCATCACTAGCATCAATTGTCATTTGTTTTCTGAACCTAGGTCATTCTGACTGGGGCAAAAAAAAAAAAATCTCAAAATGGTTTTCATTTGCATTTCCTTGGTTCTAAGGATGTCCAATATTGTAAAAAGTATTTCTTAGTCATTTTTATCTCTTCTTTGGACAACTCTGTTCTGATCTAAAGACCTTTTTATGATTAAATTATTTTACTGATGCTTTGGTTTTGTTTGTTTGATTGCTTTTAGTTCTTTACAGATTTTTGACAGTAATCTTCCATAGGATGGATAGCTGGGCACTCTCATCACTTGATGTGTTCTTTGCTGTACTGAAAAGGCTGTGTCATGTCACAGGGTCTACTTGTCAACCTTTGGCATGAACACCTGAGTGATTAGAGTTCTATCCAGAAGTCTTTCTCTGTGCCTGATGTTATAGTGTGCGCTCTCTATGCTTTTTACAGGTAATTTAAAAGTTTAGGTCTTTCCAATAGGAACTGTTTGTTCTGCATGGTGAGGGATAATCATGTAATTAAAATTATTCACTTTTCTTCGTGAGACAAGAGCTGTGAGATTTACTAGGAAAGCTTGGGAGTTCAGCTTCTTACCACAGGTTCAAGTTGTCTGAGACATAAGTTATATCATGTTTACTTTCTGTTAGGTCCTTAGGATTGAGCACAGGGCCTTATGTATGTCAGGCAAGTGCTCCCCTAACTGATCTATATGCCCAGCCTCTAATTTTCTCATTTTTAAAATCAAAAGGTTCAATGCTAAGTAATTAGAGTAACAGATGATCAGTAAGGGTGATAGGGAATCTGAGGATAAACATGTGTATATCAACTTGGCCTTCATGGCTGTCATAGAACCTTAATATGCAATAACTAATGGGACACAAACTCAGAACAGTTACCAAAAAGATGCTAAGATGGATGCTTTTCTAGGGATACACAAAATTGAAAGAACTTTCAAGTGACTGAATCCCTCCAGAATGTATTATTCTCTTACTGGAGTATGAAATCAATAGGCATAAGATATCTATAAAACTTCAAATATTTGGAGATTAATATTTTTTAAAGTACCTCATTGTTCATAGATGACAGCAAACAAAAACTTATAAGATTTTTTGATACTACTTGCAATGAAAACACACTATATCATATGCTCTTGGGTTGCAGCTAAAGATATTCTTGTAAGTAACTGAAGGCTTTCAGTGTCTATGTATGAAAACTAATGAGAACAAAAGCTGCTGTGGGCATGAGTAAACAGGAGCACTGATTCACCGTTGATGGAAGCACCCACTGGTCCGGCCACCAGGGAAGTCAGTGTGGAGGTTCCTCAAACATCTAGAAATGGATCTATACTACACGTGAGTATATAACCCAAATGAGCAAAGCATTAAAAACCAATGATATCTAAGTTTTCAGATACAAATTAAATGAATGAGCATAGCAAACACAAATATGAGGAATGAGAAAACCAGACATGGTGACACATGACTTTAATCCCGACACTTAACGGGGCAGATGCAGGTAGATCTCTTTGAGTCTAAGGCCATGCTGGTCTACATAGTGAGTTCTAGGCCAGACAGGCCACTTAGGGCTAAATAGTGGGACTTTTCTCAGAGGGATTGGGGGTGAAGGGGAGGAAAAGAGAGAGGAAGATGGAGACAGAGATGGAGAAAGAGATCAGGTGAGAGGAAGAATAAAAATAGCAGCAACCAGAGTGGAAATCAATGAAGTAAAAGCATAAGCAGGTTAAAGAGTCCAAACATTGGACCACAGTAAAAGTCAGTAAGGTAGACAAACCCCTACAAGGTTGAATGTTTAAAGGAGTCATGTTGTACACCCTGTGGTATCAGGAAATGGTATAGAGATCTTCACAAAAGTAAAAAAAGAGACAAAACACTATAAAATATATAGTAGTTTACTAACTTTCTCAAAATATAACTTCTTAAGTATTGTCTGTAAAGCTGGAACAGATGACTGCCCCAACTTGAGACCCAGCCCATGTGAAAGAGCCAAACCCTGACATTACTAATGACACTCTGCTATGCTTGAAGACAAGAACTAGAATAACTATCCCTGAGAGGTTTCATCCAGCAGCAGATGGAGGCAAGTGCAGCCAAACATAGGGCAGAGCCTGGGGATTCTTGTAAAAGAGTTGGGAATAGAAGTGAACAAGTCAGAAGGGTCAAAGACATAACAAGAAGACCCACAGAGACAACAAATCTGGGGCCGTGGGGCTCACAGAGCCTGGGGAACCTATCAAGGAGCATGGCAGAGCTGGACCTTAACTCCCTACACATTTGTAGCAAATTGCAGCTTGGTGTTCGTTTGGATCACCTAACAAGTGGAGCAGGGGCTGTCCTGGTCTCAGTACCCTACCATTGGATCCCTTTCCCTACTACTCGGGCTGCCTGGTTAGGCTTCAGTAGGAGAAGATGTGCCTAGACCTGCTGGGACTAGGTGCCCCAGGATAGGGTGGTATCCAAGGGGGGAGGCTCCCCTTCTCTGAGAAGAATGGTTGGGGATAATGGGTCAGGGATTTGTAAGGGTGGAACTGGGAGGAGAAGAGGTTGGGGCTGTGATAGGGATGCAAAGTGAATAAAAAATTAAAAGAAAGAAGTAAAGCTTGCCACAACTGATGGAAAGAAGTAAACAATCTGAATGACTACCTATGACAGAAATTGAGTTAATAAACCAAAACTAAGAGAAACCTCAGGCATATGATTTCATTGTTCTTTTAAATATCTACTACAATCTTATCCCAGTTAAGTGCTCTGAACTAAGACTAGACTAAAAAAGAAAGTTAAATGCTTAAAGAATTCTCCTTATGATGCAAAAGTCACCCAAAGATCCTTGGGAAACTTTAATGGAGATTATAAAAAAGAAAGAATAGCATATCCAAGCTATATGCAGCGATTCTAGAAAAGCCATTCAATATTAATAATATCATAAAACAATAGCTGTATATAAAGTAAACAAAGAAACATCGTTTCTGCAAAACTCACCAGCACTCAGGACTCATGGGAAAGGCCAGCAAGCTGCTCCTGAGCACCAAGAAAACATAAGCAAGAAGCAGACAGAATGGCAAAGGGTCTGGGTCTCCCTTGCAGCTGAGGACAAGCTAGCTGTTCTTTCTCAAGTCCTACAGTGCAATATAATAGGGAAAAAAGACATGAAATACATAAGGTAGGAAAGAAGAAAAACTAATGCTTTCAAAACCAACTTTGTCTAAGAAGACAGTCTTCAGTGTTTCATTAAAAAACACTAAAATTAACTAGAATTAATAACTGGATTATAGACAAATATAACAAACAAAATCAATGACAAATAGCAGTTGAGTTTCTATGTGATTGCACAACAATTCATGTTGCATATGCATATGTAATAAAATATTAATTCTGCCTTTTTCATTATTTATTTTTTATTCACATTACATCCCAGTACTATTTCCCTTTCCTGCTCTTCTCCTAGTCCCCATCCTTACAAATCCCTCCCCCATTATCCACTCTTTTCTGCTCAAAGAAGGGGAAGACTCTTTGGGTACCACCTCATCCTAGAACATCT
This sequence comes from Mastomys coucha, assembly GCF_008632895.1. Lineage (NCBI taxonomy): Eukaryota > Metazoa > Chordata > Mammalia > Rodentia > Muridae > Mastomys > Mastomys coucha. Next base: position 45,427,770 of record NW_022196915.1, read on the forward strand.
AGTCCTAGCAGGACTAGGCACATCCTCTCCCACTGAGGCCCAACCAGGCAGTTCAGGTAGGGGGAGGGGATCCATTGGCAGGCAACAGAGTCAGAGATAGCACCTGCTCCAGTTGTTAGAGAACCCACATGAAGACCAAGCTGTACATCAGCTACAAATGTGGGGGACTAAGTCCAGCTCCTGCATGCTTTTTGGTGGTGGTTCAGTCTCTGTGAGCCCTCATAGGCACAAGTTACTTGACTTTGTAGGTATTCTTATGGTATACTTGAGCCCACCAGTTTGTTAAATCTTGTCCCTAGTCTTCCACAAGACTCTCAAGCTCCTCCTATGTTTTGGCTGTAGATCTCTGCATCTGCTTCCATCTGCTGCTGGATGACTCCACTCAGGAGACAGTTATGCTAGATTCTTTTCTACAAGCATAACAAAGTATCATTGTCAGTGTCAGGGGTTTGCTCTTTTACTTGGGGTGGGTCTCAAGTTGGGCAAGTCGTTGACTGACTATTCTCTCAGTCTCTGTTTCAACTTTATCTCTGCACATCTTGTAGGCAGGACAAATTTTGGGTTGAAGGTTTTGTGGGTGGGTTGATATCCTCCTTCCCAGAAGTCCTTCCTAGCTACAGAAGGTGGTCACTTCTGTCTCTATATTTCCTGCAAGTAGGAACCTCTGGTAGGGTCACCCTGTGACCCTACCAGAGGTCTCCCAGCCTAGGCCTCCAGCTAGTCCCAGAGATGCAGACCCACCAATTTCCATTCTTACTTCCAGGCCTTTTCTGTCCTCTTTCCCCACACCTGATCCCCATTTCCATATTCCTTCTCAGCTCCTCTCTCATACAGTTCCCTCTCTCCATCCACATATAATGAATGTTTTATTTCCCCTTCTGGGTAAGATTCACACATCCTCACTTGGGTCCTTCTTATTACCAAGTTCCTTTGAGTCTGTGGATTGTAGCATTGTTATCCTGAACTTTGTGGCTAACGTTCCATTATAATGTATACATCATGCATGTCTTTCTGGGTCTGCATTACCTCATTCAAGATGATATTCTCAAGTTTCATCCATTTGCCTGCAAAATTCCTGACATCCTTATTTTTAATAGTGAAATAGTATTTCATTGTATAAATGAACCACATGTTCTTTGTCCATTCTTCAGTTGAGGGATATCTAGGTTGTTTCCAGTTTCTAGCTTTTATGAATAAAGCTGCTATGAACACAGTTGAGCAAGCATCCCTATGGTATGGTGGAGCATCTTTTAGATATATGCTCAGAAGTGGTGTAGCTAGGTCTTGAGGTATAACTATTCCTAATTTATGAGGAACCACCAACTGATTTTCCATGTGGTTGTATAAGTTTGCACCCCACCAGCAATAGAGGAGTGTTTCTCTTGCTGTACACACTCACCAGCATGTGCTTTCACTTGAGTTTTTGAGTATTCTGACAAAGTAGCTAAATGAAATCTCAGGGTTGTTTTGATTAGCATTTCCTTTATGACTAAGGAGATTGAACATTTCCTTAAGCACTTCTTGGCCATTCGAGATTCCTCTGTTGAGAATTCTTCATTTAGATCTGTTTCCCATTTTTAAGTGGGTTATTTGGTTTGTTGATGTCTACTTTCTTGAGTTCTTTCTATATTTTGTATATTAATCCTCTGTTAGATGCTTTAGGCTGCCATTTTTGTCCTATTGATGGTGCGTCCATAGCCTTACAAAAGCTTTTAAGTTTCATGAGGTCCCATTTGTCAGTTATTGATCTTAGTGCCTTGAGATATTGGTATTCTTTTTATTCAGGAATTTGTCTTATATATCAATGAGTTATAGGCAGTTCCCTACTTCTTCTTCTATTATATTTTGTGTATCTAGTTTTACATTGAGGTCTTTGATCCAATTGGACTTGAGTTTTATGCAGGGTGGTAGATATGGGTCTATTTACAGTCTTCTACAAGCAGACATCCAGTTAGACCAGCACCATCTATCAGAGATTCTTTCTTTTTCCATTGTATAGTTTTGGCTTCTTTGTCAAAAATCAAGGGTGTGTAGGTGTGGAGATTTATTTCAGGGTCTTCAATTTGATTCCATTGATCCACCTGTCTGTTTCTATACTAATACCATGCCATTTTTATTAGTATTGCTTTGTAGTATAGCTTGGAAATCAAGGGTGGTGATACTTCCAGTAATTCTTTTATTGTTCATGATTGTTTTAGCTATCCTTAGTTTTTTGTTTTCTCATATGAAGTTAAGTATGCTCTTTCAAAGACATTATAGAATTGTGTTGGAATTTTGATGGCAATCGCATTGAATCTGTTGATTACTTTTGTTAAGATGTTTGTGAGTGTTTTATGGACTCTTTTTACATCAATGTTCATAAGGGAAATTATTCTGAACCTTCTTTATGAAGTCTGTGTGGTAAACATGTCAGGATGGCTATGGCCTCCTAGAATGAGTTTGGCAGTGTTCATTCTATTTCTTTTATATACTACTTTGAGTAGTATTGGTATTAGCTCTTCTTTGAAAGTGTGGTAGAATCCTTCTCTAAAACTATCTGGCCCTGGAGGTTTTTTGTTTGGTTGGTTTGGGTTTTGATTTTTGGAAACTTTAATGGCTGATTCTATTTCCTTAGGGGTTATAGACTGTTTATTTAGCATTATATTTAATTTCAGGTAACTATAGAACAATATGCTTCCCTGTGATTTTTTTTTCAGACACTAACTGATATTTTCCCCTCTTTCTTCCATATTCTGTATTCATCTCCCTCCTGCTCCCTATTTTCCCTTCAAATCACTTGTATTCTGCTATCTTCTCCCATTTCCTCCCATGGTCTCTTTTTACTATCTTAGTTCCCATCATCACTCTATGGTATGTACTCATACCTGAAAAGTTAGAACTGAGGATAAGGGAGAACCTGCTGTGTTTGTCCATCTGGGTCTCGCTTACCTCACTTACTAGGACCTTTTCTTGGTCCATCCTTCACCAGCAGGCTTCATGATTTTCTATTTTCTCACATGAATGGTATTCCACAATGCATGTTGCCACAGTTGAATTATCAGTTATAGGGTGATTGGGTTGAGAAACATGATGAAAGTGCTTAATGCTTTAATGACCCTCTTCTCTAAAGCTTGGGCAAAATAAACAGAAGTCGGAGAATGTATGATAATAGCTGCTATCCTATCACTTTATACACAATAAGCTCTACCACCACATCCATTGTATAACATTTCAATAGTAACTGTGCCATTGATTTGGTCAACTTGACACAAGCTGGAATTATCTTGAATTGGCTCCATTAGATTGGCTCATAGACAAGTCTATAGAGGCATTTTCTTGATTAATGATTGATGTGGGAGGCCCTAGCCCACTATGGATGGTACCACCCCTGAAGAGTTGTGTCTGGATTGTTTAAGTAAGGAAACTGAATAAGCCAAGAGACTCGTAATATTTTAAAGAGACTCTGAACTTTTTTTTGTTTTGTTTTGTTTTTCGAGACAGGGTTTCTCTGTGTAGCCCTGGCTGTCCTGGAACTCACTCTGTAGACCAGGCTGGCCTCGAACTCAGAAATCTGCCTACTTCTGTCTCCCAAGTGCTGGGATTGATTAAAGGTGTGTGCCACCACTACCTGGCGACTCTGAACTTTTAAGTGTTGAAATATTTAAAGACCATGGGACTTTTAAAGTTATTTATGTGTCATTCTGTTGTGATGGTCATACTAATATGAGAGCTTGAAGATAGCCAATAAAGGACAGGTTGTGTGTTTTTGTGTCAATTTTCCTGGTTGTTGTGTTTACTCGGCTAGTCAGTGGTGAATTTGACACAGATTAATCATCTGAGAAGATGAACCTTTGTGGGTCAAAAATGGGATCCTGCGTCCACTCGGGGCTAGGGCTGTTGAGCAAGGTGGACGCGGGAAGTTTAACTGCGCACCCCCACGGAAACGGCAGATGGACGGACAGATGGAGAGATGGATGGGCGGGCCGGTGCAGGACAATGAGAAGCTGTAGGATCCTGCTCCTGGGGTGGGAAAAGCCACAGTCTGGGGTCCCCAAGGGCACCAGATACCGCTGAGGATGAAGGGAAAAGGGCAGGGAGGAGAGAGCTCTGGCAGGTTACCACTGGGATGACAGTCCTTGTGGGAGAGCTCACCACACTGTGAGTGTACTGACCCTGGGTTGTATAAGAAAGCAAGCTATCACCTCTCAGTCTTTTGGCTAAGATCAAGTGTAGAAAGCAAGCTAAGTGAGCCAGAAGAAGCAAGACAGTAATATACTTTTCTCCACGGCATCTACTTTTAACTCCTGCTTTCAGGTTCCTGCTCTTAACTTCCTGTCCAAATTTCCTTTCATGAATTTCCCTTCATAAACAGTTTGGTTGGCTAAGGCCTTTGTTTCCCAAGTTTCTTGTAGTGATACTGCTTATCATAGAAACTTAAATCTAACTAAGACAGTATCATTCATACAAAAGTAATTTTGGCAATATAAGATGTTCTAGTTAAATAAATCATTAGACTCTTCTGGTGGCAAGACACAAACTAGAACTTGATTTTTAATTAAAATTTAGATACATTGTAGATACGGTATAATTAATAATCCAGCTATGATTGAGGGGAAAGATGTATCTTCATTTCTTTTCTGTTACTGGATAAAGTACCCTAAAATAATAACTTAGGGGCAAATGGATTTATTTTAGCTCACAGAATCAGGTAATAAACTATCATTTCAGAGAAACCAGTTCAGCATGGATTAAAAGTAGATAATTGCATTACATCCACAGCAAAGAACAGATAACAGTAGGTGCATTTGTGCTTGTGTGAAGCCTGCTGTTTCCATTTATATTTCCTCAGACCCCCTGCCTAGTGTCACAGTGAACAATTTCCCCCCCCCAATTAATGTAATCAAGATAACCCCCTTAGACATGCTCACAAGCCAACCTAACCGAGATAACTCTTCACAGAGATTCTCTTTTCAAGTGATTCTAGACTGTGTCAGACTGACAATTAAAACTAACCAGGACAAAGAGGTATTATGGAAAAGGAATCAGGATTCAGTTAATTTTGGTGTGATACTGAGTTTTATCAGTTTATCCATTTCAGAACTGTCACATTTAAATGTAATAGTTCGGTTTGTAAGGATGAGCTAGCATATCATACTGTATTTAGAAACATCATCATCTCCATTCACTAAATGCTATTCTCCCAGAATCACAACCAGCACCAGGATCTCCAGACCTTGCCAGAAGTTATTTCAGTACTGTCTTTGGAAATGAGACTACATTTTAGCACCACCAAAGTAGAATAAAACAACTTCTGACATCATGAGGAGACACACAAGACACAGGAAAGAAGATGTCAAGGAATGAACATAGCGCCATTGTTTCAGAAACTGTGAAAAGTGACTTTCAGATGATAAACAAGGTGAGTGGCTCTGTCATCAGCAAACACTCCTCACAAGAGCTGCTATAAGAGTTTGCTTAGATGTTTAAAACAATGGTGGCAATTCAGTCTCCAACACAGAAAAAGTCATAGGAGATGGAGCAGAGATTGTGAGAAGTCATGGTTTGCTTTTTGTTCTGCTACATTTTCAACCTTAAAAAAAAAGAAAAAGATAATCAGCTATTTAAATGAGAAACAGATGATCTCTGTGATTAAAATTATTTGGAGAAGTCATTCATGTGATAACCATACAACACTTAGATTTTCTGATTCATTAGATGAGGGGTAGGGTAGAAATTTTCTAAAAAATTCTTAAATGACATGAACAATCTGGAAAGTATTGCTCAACACTGCTGACCTGTAGGTTCAGTGCAATCCCAACACACTGAACCCTTCAGCTAGTTTCAAGAAGAAACCCAGAAAGAGATGGATTTCTTCAAAAATATATAGGGAATATAGGCCAGTCAGTGTAATCCCTTAAGATAACAGAACTGGCCAACAGTATGACCTGATTTCAAGATGTGCTGTTAGATGAAGAACTGGGAAATAGGGAAAGAGCCAGATCTCTTCTATAGTCTATAGTCATACATTCAGTTGGCTACATCTTATCTCAACCCATTCTGAGTTTTCTGTCACACAGGACAGTCTATAATTGCAAATTCCAAAGCAATGGTGGAAGGCAAGAGAATATGGTGAGAGGAAAGAAACAAAACATCATGTTTTCTAGAGTGTTATTCACATGTTCACACACACATACACATTACATGTATGTGTTCATGTGCATACGCTTATGTGTATATATTTATGGAAAAAGATGAAGAAAGTGGGGGTGACTTGGAAGGAGGCAGCAGCCAGCAAGATGAGGTGAAGAAGATGAGAAAGGAATGAGATGAATGAGCTGCATACAATGATACACATGTATGAACTTTTCATAATAGAAAAATACTCCCCAAATGATGAAGACATTAGAATATAGTTCTCTGTGTTCTCCTCGGTTGGGCTGAGCCAGTGGACCACCGTTTTCCTATCTCACTGGCATCTTAGTGGGAAGAAGACAGTCTTTGTTGTCAACTCAGTAGAAGCCTTACTTGACAAAGCTACGAGGCAGTCAGTCCTCCATTCTCTTGGTCTCCTTGCTTCACACTCCTTTGGCTCTGTTGTAGCTCTGTAGTCCTTTTTTCCTGTCTGTTTCATTCTTTGGGAATGTGGCCAGACCTCCTTACCCATGGACAGAGGTGAAGAAGTTCTAGTCGTACAGCTACAACAATTAAGACATCGTAGAACTCGTCAAAGGACGGACACAAGAACCATAGCTGAGAGATAAACCTCCAGACATATTCAGTAGAGAAAAGGCAGCCTTTTCAGGAAGAACAGTAACTGTTTTAAAGCAATTGGATACTGGTATAAGTAGCAAACTGTTACTTACTTACTTACACTAAACTAGAAAAGATTACAGATTTACACATAAAAGATAAAGGTTTTCTTTTTAAAAATGAATGAATTGGGGATAAGTAAGGATTTCACAGTAAAGACACAAAAAGTACAAATTATAAAAGCAAAATAAAATGCTAATATATTATTCAATGTGAAAGAAACTTGTTCCTCAAGAGACACCGTTAAAAAAAAAAGAAAGAAAGAAAGAACAAGCCCACAGCATGGAGAAGATTATCAGTTCATACACTTGAGAAGTCTTCCCCAAATATTTGGCAATGTATTTTACCTGGCATAAGTGATTAAGGAACACCTCCATTAATCTTAAAAGAGTCAAAAGAACTTGAAAAGATTATATCCACCTGCAAAACACATGAATATGGTCAGGGTATGTAGGAAGAGTGCTCAGTGTTATGCCTCACAGGGAATTGCAAAAGCCACCATTATTAGTCACTGTCCTTCACGAACAACACCCAAAGTTAGAAAGGACACAGTCAGCATTTGTCTTCCTTGTGAAACTGAAATGCTATGCTTACCTCAAGCTGCTTTCTACAAGCACCTTCTACAGAGTTTAATTTATAGCTGCAATGTGGCCTGGAATGTCACACACTCCATTATTACTCTAGAGACATAATGTCACTTGTAAATAAATAATTTCTATAATAATGTTTATAGAGGCTCTGTAAGTACCAGCCAACACCATCAAGCAGAAAATCAGGACGCATGTCATGAATGCACCACGAAACACTACTCAGCAGTTCCGAGGAGCAGCATCTGGACACATCCACCAGCCCAATGTTGACAGTAGCATGCAGAACACACAAAGCCCCACAGACAACCACTGAGAGCATGCTGTTTGTTTGGTTCTGTATACAGGAACAGATCAAAGGAAGTATAGCAATAGCAACAGAGAGCAGAGCCAGGGCAAGGGCTTGCTTGCTGAAGACACCAAGAATCTTCTGGCAAGGATGGCAATATCCCAGGTCCTGCCTGAGGGAGTATACATGTTTTTCATGTAAGTGTGCGAACATTTTCAGATCTCACCACATAAAATATTTAAAGGGACTGTAGAGTATACCTAAATATAAGTTATTTAAAGTTAATATAAAGACAACATCCAAAGAACCATTTTAAGTGTCTACCTAGTAGATGAAGCAAACAAAGTAGAATATTCATGGTTTGATGACTAAGTTCAAAACCACCTCTTGAGGAATCTTTTACTCTGTAACTTCTAATGAATCTGCTTAATTTCTATATTTTGACCTCTTTCATCCACATTAAAAACTATGAAGTATAGATATTTGATAAAATATGTTTGATTAGAAGCCCTACATATAAATTTGTATGAACACTTGACAAAGTCAGGACAAATTCAAGCCTCTTTCAGTTGTAAATATATCAATATTCTTTCTACTATACAAGGATAAAATATTACTCTTTTTTTTAGGTTTTTGAAACAATGTGGTATTTCAAAATATGGCTGCCCCTGGAACTTGCTTTGTAGGCCAGGCTGTCCTTGAACTCATCAAGATCCACCTGTCTCTACTTTCCAAGTGCTGGGATCAAAGGTGTGGACCCCCATACCTGGCCTAAAATATTACTCAATTTTTTTATACAGAACTCAACTTTCTTTCTTCCTTTCTTCCTTCCTTCCTTCCTTCCTTCCTTCCTTCCTTCCTTCCTTCCTTCCTTCCTCCTTTCTTTCTTTCTTTCTTCCTTCCTTCCCTTCTTTCTTTCTTTCTTTCTTTCTTTCTTTCTTTCTTTCTTTCTTCCTTCCCTCCTTTCTTTCTTTCTTTCTCTCTTTCTTTCCATCCCAAATGCTGCTTGCCTTCCAGTCCTTCCCTCACAGAGTCCCTCTCCCATCCCCTCCCCTTCTTCTCTGTGATGGTGGGGATGCCCCTGGGTATCTCCCCACCCCGGCACATCAAGTTTCAGCCAGATTAGATTCATCCTCTCCCATTGAGACCATAAAAGGCAGCCATGGAGACTGAGCTGCATGTCTGATACATATGTGCCTAGAGCCTCGTTCCAGCACATGTACGTCTTGTGTCTGAGAGCACTCAGGGGTCAAGATTTGTTGACTCTCTTGGTCTTCCTGTGGGGTTCCCATCTACTTCAGGACCTTCAATCCTTCCCCCATCTCTTCAGTAACTGTCTCCTACCTCCATCTAAAATTTGGCTCTGGGTATCTGCATCTCTTTCAGTCTGCTGCTGGGTAGTCGCTCAGATGACAGTGAGCCAGGCTCCTGTCTGCAAGCATAAGAGTATCATTAATAATGTCAGGGATTGGTGCTTGCTCGTGGGATGGGTTTCGAGTTGGGCAGGTTATTGGTTAGTCTTCCCTTTAATCTCTGCTCTATCCCTGCATTTTTTTAAATGGGATAAGTTTCAGGTCAAAAGTTTCGTTGATGGGTTGGTGTCCTTATCCCTCCAGTTGTGGCCTTGCTTGGCTACAGGAAGTGACCCTTTCAGGTTCCATGTCCCCACTGTTAGAAATCTTGGCACACACAGTGGCATCTGGAAGCCTCCCCTATACCAGGTCTCTGGGATTTTCTAGAGATTCTCTATTTCCCCCAACTCCTGGCAGCTGCAGATTTCCATTCATTCTCCTGACCCTCTGGGCCTCTATCCTGTATCTTCCACACCTGATCCTACATCCTCATTCCCCTCCACCTCCCCTTTCTCACCCATTTTCCTTCCTCCCTCTGCCTCCAATGACTGTTTTGTTTCCTCTTCTAAGTGAAATTTCAACATTCTTTCTTGGGCCTTACTCCTTGTTTAACTTCTTTGGGTCTGTGAAGTGTACCATGGGTATCTGTACTTTACAGCTAATATCCACTTAGCAGTGAGGACATACCACGCATGTCCTTATGGGTCTGGGTTCCCTCACTCAGGATGACATTTCTTGATCCATCCATTTGCCTAACAAATTCATAATGTCCTTTTTTGTAATAGCCGAATAGTATTTCCTTGTATAAATGAACCACATTTTCTGTATCCATTCTTTGGTTGAGGGACATCTGGGTTGTTTCCAGTTCCTGGGCATTACAAATAAAGCTGCTATGAACATAGTGGAGTAAGTGTCCTTGGGGAATGGTTGAGCATCTTTTGGGTATATGCCCAGGAGTGGTATAGCTGGGTCTTTAGGTAAAACTATTTCCAATTTTCTAAGAAACCACCAGATTGGTTTCTAGAGATGCTATACAAGTTTGCAATCCCACCAGATGTGCAGAACTCATTTTTTATTAGTTTACTTTCTGGAGATCAGAGGTAAATATGGAATTGGCTTGATATATTTACAGCATCCTTGGGTCTGTGTTCCATCTGGGCATCAAAGATATGGAATGCATCCTTGCACTCCTGACAGGTGGGCATTGGGAACAGAGCCTCCTAACACTTCTGAGAGTTATCAGTTTCCTTTAGCCATGGCTTCTGGGCTCCATCTTCAAAGCAAGAGCATCTTTGTTGGCTGTGATAAGATTGCAGAAATAACTTCATCTTTTGTTTTCATAACATTTTCTAATTGCACACCTAGTCCTTTCATGATGTGCAAAGGGAAATTCATTTGTTAAATTTTACTACATGGAAAAAATGAAGTTCATTATGGAATTTTTATGCATATATATGGTTGTTCATATTTGCCCCAACTTTCTTTTCCTAACACCCCTCCCCACTCTGATTCTTCTTTCTTGTCACATACACGTATAACTATATAGATAATTTATATTTGTGTAGATAGAGATTCTATGTGTAGAGCGAAAACATGGAACATTTTGACAAAAAAAAATAGCTATTAAGTTCCAGTGAGTCACTCAATAACAATGGCTTCCTGTGGCAAAATTTATATTATGTCTAATCTCTTTACAGAAAGAATGCAATTGTCATCAACAATTATAACTCAAAAGCAAAAAATATAATGATGAAAAAGGAAGCAAATTGCTCCCTGTTTCTGGGACAGCTTTTTGCTGTGGTTAAATGAAAAGGGTTGATGGATTTTAATTTCATGATAGTCCTTTGGTTCTACAGTAAATAATTAATCTTTCTGGTGAAACACTGTCATGTTTAATAATTCTGTCCTTGTCTTTCACTGTAGCTCTGAGTCTTAAGGCCTTTTGATCCTTAGATTAGGCCTCTGCAAATGTTCCTTATGCTTGCGGACAGATGTCTTTCATCAGAGGCTGGATTAACCGGGCTTAGTGAGCTTCCCAAAATTTGAACTCCAGATTTTCATCGTCTGTACCAATTCTTCTCTATGGATTATAAGGAGGTGTAATATAGTAAGTGGAGGGATTCCTTTGATGTATGATTTTGTTAAAACCTGAGAAGGTAGAGAGGGACATTGAAAATGTTTTTAAAATGTTTTTAAAGCCTTGAAATCTAAAACAAACTCCTGAATCTGGAAGGAACTAGAAATGTGTGAAAAGAGGGAATCAGGGAAGATGTCCTGAGAATCAGGATCTTCACTAAGAAATCACGAACCCATCTTGCTTTAATGGGCCCTTTAGTATTTCATAGGTTCCCCAGAAAGGTTTTGTAAGGAATGTAGTTCAAGACAAATAAACTTCCCAGAGTTGGCTGAAAGAGTTAAGGAAGTTGCCCTGGCAGCCTAGCAGTCAGTCCTTCAAACCTATCTCTCGTCCATTTCTTTTCTTTTCTCCACCACACACCTGTCTGTCTAACTAGGTAGCTATTTACCACTGACTTATTAGCTTATAGAGACAAGGTCTGATAGGGCAGGCTTGCTAGAGCTTTCTATGTAACCCAGGTTGGCCCTGAACTCATAATTTTCTTGCCGCAGGCTTCAGAATGCTGGGATTACAGGCACTAAGTCTTTATTGATAGAAGCCTTGTGACTCTAATCCAATACAATGCAATACAGTATTTCACAGCTCTTGCCTTTTAGAGAAATCTACACACTTTAGGTTATAGGAAGGTTAAAACTTTCAGTATCTTGTTACTATCTAGTCCTACCATCCATTAATATCACTATTGATCACACAGTATGATGACAGGGAACATTCTTGTAAGTGTGTACGTGTGTGCGTGTGTGTACATGTGTGTGTGTGTGTGTGTGTGTGTGTGTGTATCTCTACACCCCCCAAGCATTTACATACACAAACAAGCTAGATAGAGAATAGATGTTCCAAAGATAGCATCAATGAGAAGTTAACAGGATTCCATGAAGCACCCAAATTAAGGTGGCCATTAACCAGACTCTGAGAGATGCCACATCCTCCTGGGGCTGGAGAACTTCATCAAATACTGGCATCCAGGTGGCTTAAGCTGGTCTCAGCACAGGCCTGAACAATGAAGATGGAGGTATGTTACAAGAGAGACCTTAGTCACCATATATTCTTCCATCAAATTCTTCAAACTGAGACTGCACCATGGCACCTGCATTTCCATGGAGTAGAAGAGGGAAGAAGGCCTTTCTGTTGAATGAGGGAAGTATTCCTGGGAGGCAGGATGGATTACCTTTTAAATTGGCTCTCCCAGCATCAGCTTTATTCACATTAGCACATTTTCTCTAGCATAAGATGTTAGAGAATGCCCTGAAACTTGTTTTGCTTTTCAGCTAATTCCCTTCAGCTCTTGCTGACTAGGTGAAATCAAGATACACTGTTGTGTGTACAAAAAGAAACAGAGGCAGTTGGAAATCTCACAGCCAACCTGCCTTTACATTTTTACCTTCCATCTTTATCTTGTTTTTCTTGTCTTTGCTAAGTCATGCAAGTTTTAACTAGTTGCAAAATATAAATAAATACCTGCTCCACAAAATCTTCAGATCACAATATTTGTTTACCATCACATATTAGAAGTTGGCTTATCTCATGTAAGTACTACAGTAACCATCCACATGAAGGTGTACACAGGGTTCATCTGTAATTAAAGAGCCTCTATTTAAGTCACAGAATATTGATAGCTTTAGAAATAGTTATATTTCCATGTTGCTCTGAATGTGAGTTTTTCAACAATTTAAATGAGAACCATTTTTAAATATAAAGGAAAATTAGTCAATCAAATCCTGGGTCTTTGGGTCTCACTAGCCATAGTTCCAGGGATGGAAGCCATGTGTAAGCTATTGGTGGCTGCCAGATGGGACATCTCAGATGGTGCTGTGGTTTCTGTGGCAACGAAAAGGAAGTTTGACTAACACAAGTTTACACCGCATACTTTAAAGGGAGAGGTGGGGAACACAACACTGTTTCAGATTTATCTGTCAGAAAACAGCTAGATGCGAGCTAATCATTCTTATGTAATATCACCATGGGTAAAGGGCTCAAAAGCTTCCCACTGTGCCTGCTATTTACCGCTACAGTTTTTGTTTTGAAACTTTATCATTTTGCATATGAAATATTTGCTTTTAAATAAACCCATTTTTGTAGTTGTTTCTTTCAAAGGTACAAAAATATCCTAGTAAATAAGTTTGATGTCTCTAGCTCTCTTTTCTGGCTTGGAACTCTGGACTTATTTAAGACTGTAAAACCTAACACAGATGACCTTAGCTGCAGATGTCTTACTAAATACACGCCAGTGACATTCAGGTACAGTTTGCCAATTGGGTTTCCTTTTTCCCCCCTCATATTATAAAATAACCTCCTTCATATGCAGAATCCCCTTGCTGTTTTTATCATCCTTCATGTGTCATCATTAACTTATTCTAACTAAAACTTGATGCCACTTTACCCAGGTCTCCAGGGACTTCCAACACTACTGAATTACAATCTTGACATACTCTATAACTTCCTAAAGCTTGAGAAAAGCCAAACACTTATGCAGCATGTAGAATGAGCCTCCATTTGTCCAAGGATGCCCGATGTTCTATTCTAGCCCATTGTCCAATACCTCTACAAAGCTGATGTAACCACAGAAACCATGAGGCTGCAGTAGACATAAAGACCAGGTACCATCAGGGGCCATAAGGCTACAATAGACACAGAGGCTATGCACCCACAAGGACTATGAGGTGGCAGTGGGCATGGAGGCCATATACCCTCAGTAGACAAAGCCCATATAACCATGGGGCTTCTGGTTGGATCCCAGACTCACTTAGTTTTTCCTTCCTTATCACTCTGGACTGTCTTCTTTAATGATGTTAGACAATGTCTATATGGCACAGCTTAAAGTCACCTTATTTCTTCAAAACAAAATTACATTTGTAGTCATAGGTGTGATTGCAGGAAATATAAGCAGAACTGAACTATTTGTCATAAGAGGACATGGGGGCTTGAAGCCCAACTTCCTCTTAGCCCAGGTTAGCATACCCAAGTCAAGAACTGAGCTGTCAGTCACCTGAGCAGCCATATCAGTACCTTGAACTTTCTCTTTCCTTAATTTAGGAATCTCATTCCCACACTGAGATATTGAAGAAACTGTTGACATCACCACCAGGCTTTGGGATCTGTGGCTACCTTGAATTGAATCCTACTGAAATTCATCCTCCATCAATGGCTTATTTCATAATCATGAAAAGATGTCCAACTCCTTGTTCTCTGATTAATAGAGTGTGAAGCAAGCAGCTATTGAGATTCAGAATAACTAGTGACTGTAGACAGAAACTGATGCCTCATTGTTTAGAGCAGTAGTTCTGAACCTTCCCAATGCTCCAACCCATGAATACAGTTCCTCATGCTGTAATGACCCCCAACCATAAATTATTTTCATTACTACTTCATAGGTATGGCTTTTCTACTGTTGTGAATCATAATGTAAATAGTCATGTTTTCCAATGGTCTTAGGTGACACCTGTGAAAGGGTCATAAGCCCTCCCAAAGCTGTCGCGACCCACAGGTTGAGAACCACTGGTCCAGATAAATAGCCTAGTAATAGCTACTAAGAGGATGGAGATTGTGGAAACAAAATTGCCGCCTCACTCATTAGAACTAGACGACGATGTAAGCAAATGAAAGTATCATTATGGCTTGATATGAGGAGGTGTGTGGATGGGGATGGCAGGTTTGCAGTTGACTAGGTTTCCTAGATCAAGGAAAATAAGAGCAAGTAATATTAAAATTGGGACAAGGGAGCAGAGGGTACCTTTAATTTTTTACTGTAGGAGGTAGAAGTTATTCCTGGTGGATTGTTTGACCCCATTTCATAGAAGAATAGGTTAGACATTACCAGGGATGTGACAGTTAATGATCGAGTAAAATGGTAAGCAGGGACTTGTGAGGGTGGCCTTCCATTCTCAGCTTTGTTCTACCAGGTTGGTGTCACGCCAGGGAAACATTGAGAAGCTTGGTAATAATCATTGTCCCCTTTGAAGGATTTGTGCTTCCTGCTAAGATGTAATCTATAAATGCTATAGTTATAACTGTATATAATAATATACTTTGGATAATCAAATGTTTAAATATTATTTTAAATATAACTTCCATTTTATTCTTCCAAGGTGTTTTCTCTCCTGTCTTTATGAAGTTACCTTTTTACATGGGTTTTGGCAGAGGTCTAAATCATGGTGAGTGTGTTTGGGCCTTCTAGCTTCATGAGATGGATTCTTACTACCTTACTAGGAATGGCACAGTCCACACAGTAGTGCAGCTTGATGGAGAGTTACTTTTTAAGTTATATGTATATGCATGTCTGGTAGTGGGTACCTGAACTCATGTGCAGATGTCCACAGAGTTCAGCAAAAGGTTTCTGATTCTCTGAAGATGGTGTAAGATGCAATTATGAGATTCCCTATATGGGTTCTGGGAACTGAACTCAGACCCTTATCAAAAGCAGCAAGTACTCTTCACCACTGAGACATCTCTCCCGGCCTGATTGATGTTCAGCTTTCTTAAGATGGTATATGAGAGGTTCGATAGACATCAGCCTGCACATAAAATAGGCAGCTGAAGAACACAAACTCTGTGTGATGATGGCAAATCTGGTAATTCAGCCCAAGTTCACGTCTCCATAAGTGCATGTAACAGATGAGGATCTTTGCATCTGATGAAATAGCCCAGTGGCAACCTGCAAGAGCAGCCAAAATCCTACTGTGAAGTGACACTAGATGAACTTGGTAAAGCAACAAATGAGTTGACTAGGTGATGCTCTTCATTGAGAGGTGAGTTTCCTTACATGTTGGTCAATAAAGCCCACAGTTGAAATAAAACAATGATGTTTCATTTGTCATTGCTTAATTCCACTTATAAGTTATGACACATTCTATGTTTTGTATTCAGACAAATCTATTATTATCACTATTATTATTATTATTGTATATGCACATATGTGTGCATCGGTAGAAGAAAGTGGAAGAGCTGTACAATGACTTAAATGATTACATTTAATCATTTAAATGCCCTGCTCTGTTACATGGAGATTCAAATTGTCATATGGGACAACTTGTTTCCAGCCTTGGAAGCATCTATAAATACACCCTGTAATGTGATGTGCTTCCAATAACTTCCCTCCATATCTGTGTATCTGGAAAGAATATTATTAACTGACACTGAGAACAGGATCATCTATCCCTATGTTCTCTATAATGAGCCTAGGAGACACATCTCACCTTTACACAGGAAATGCAGAAAACAACGAAGAATCAAGGTGGGGAAAGGCTGAGAGGGTGTGCAGTCTACAATTTAATCTTTTTGGAAGATAAACTTTAGAAGAAAGGCTGTATATCCAATTAGGCATTTCATATATGTGCCTGCTCGCTTGCAGCAGTAGAAGGTATTTATAGAATGAACCTCTGTCCACTGAGGATGGAAAAAAATCCATGGAAAGTAGATTGCTAAGTAGTATTTATAATAGCCAGTAGGAGTATATCAATAGCCACTCTAAGCCACCCACTGTCATTCATTAAAATTATCTCAAACCATTTTTTCTGGCCAAGAAAGAAACACAATTTCCTTGTCTGTTATCTGAAACAATGTCATGTGTTTAAAGTGAGTGCTAACAATTGTGCCTGCACATGACGTGCTACTGGCCTTCTAATTATTCCTCTTCTGCACTTCTAAGTGTCTTTATGGTTTTCAGAGCCAAGGAATATAACTCACCAGACCAGGCAGTGTTCATTGGAAGATAGGGAGGTATGAGGAGAGGTATTATGAATTACTTCCAACTAGTTAGTGCAACCAATTGAGCAGAAGAGTCTGAATATTTACTGGACTTGAAATATTGAACAAGGACTCGTAAGATTACTTTATGAGAAAGAAGCTCTACTTTGAAGTCATGTAGACTCTGTTGAGAATGTAATGAGAGGGTACATGCAAGGGAGCAGTGCAAGGCAGTACCCAGAACAAATATTGATGCCAATGACAATTGTGATGATGGGGATGGGAGTGAGGATGCAGGGATGGTGAGGGTGAGGATGTGGGGATGCTGAGGGTGAGGATGAGCATGAGAATGGGAACTCTGAAGATGGTAGGAATGATTGAAGGGAATGGCATGGGGTTAAGGATGGTGGGAATGGATGAGATGATAGTGAAATGGCTATGGGATGAGGATCAGGGTGATGCCTACCTAGTAGTCATGAACACGAATTTGTACAAAGATCTTGAATTCACTCCTAGTACTTCAGCAATGTATTAAATACCACCAAAATGTCTCTTGTTCACTAGCACATGTTTTGGCCCTAAATATAAATGTTAATGTTAATTTTGTTTCATTCCCTGGCATCTCAGTCTTCAGCCTTTTTTAATTTCACTTGGATAAACATAGCCAAGTATTTTCTTCCAAAATATATCTACAGTACATCCAAGGGTTTTCCTGCAGACGGATTCCCAGAACATGGAGCAAAACCGAAAAGCTGTAGTGTAAACAAAAGCAACATTATTTACAAAAATTCAACTGAAGATTGAACGGAGGAAGAATGAGTCAGCCTCACTCCCCAACAACAGACGTTCTCTGTGGTCTTGTGGTCTTTTTTTTAGCTCAGTCAGTTGTTTCAAGTTTAATGGGCATAAGAATCACCTGGTGGGCTTCCTAAATTGAAGATTCTTGGGACCCACCTCCAGAGGATCTAATTCAGTGCCTATAATGAGTCACTGAAAATTGTTCTTTAAAATTTTTGTAAGATAATGAAGATGTGGTTTAGTCTGGGTACCACACATGGCATAGCAGCCATTAGCACTGAGCCCCGCTTACCATCTCTCTTCTTACTGCCAGGGCTGTCCCTCTGAAATTAAGATTCCATTGTGCCTAATACAGCATGGGACTCTCCTGTTCTCAGGATCTGCAGCTTTTAGACCTTCCTCTCCTCCTATTGCCTCTGCTCACTGCTCTAGGGCTGCTGTGTTGATAGACGTAGAAAATCACCAAGCAATGTTTCCAATTAGGCAGATGTGATGATCAGTTATTTTAGAAGCATTTCATAACTGCCTACCAGGGGACATGTGTAGATTACAGGCTGGCTTTATAGGGTGTGTCCATGGCACTGGGCATCAGGGCCAATGTCAGTACATAGGAGTTTCTTCTGGGGTGCTCAGCTGTGGCCTTTTTGAAATAGGCTCATATGCAAAAGACAACATTGTTCCAGTCTCCTGTGTGTTCTTTTTCATATCTTAGCAGTGGAGAGATGCAGGGTCTGTTACTGTAAGAGTTACACTGCAGAGAAATGCACTCACTTCTGTTTCCAAGCTTTATTCATCCTATATGAACCCAATGTATTGAGGTCTCTGCCTCAAAAGGGATGAAGGTACAGCTTATAAAGCACTGAAAAGAATTTTAAAGCATCACAAAAATTGATGACCAGCAGACTTAAAGATCCTTTCATAATCCAATTGTTAAGTTAGAAAAGCTTCTTGATTGTATTTATTTTTACCAATATTTATGTTCTCTCATCTTGGTTTTATTCTGGACTCCTCCATATTGATAATTGCATCTCAGAGATAATTCCCAAGGCCAGTACCAGATTTTGTATGAGGGAATCTTATAGGAACATAGACACACACACACACACACACAATGTCTTCTAACAACATAAGTAAGAATATTATGAGTAAAATACTATCATCTGAAATACAGAAATACACATTAAGTAAAACTAGAACAGCATAGAAGGAAGGGCACCTTGAAGGAGGTGGAGTGTGTAACTAAAGCACTAGAGAGAGTCTATGGCACAGAAGGATTTAAATACCTGAGAATTTTCAAAGTTACAAAAGACCAGAGTCAAAGACTAAGGAAGAAATATGAATCAAAAGAAAATGAAAAAGCAAAACACATTTGTACGTTTGGTACATGATGAAAGTACTAAAGCAAAAAGACAAAGAGAGATGTTTTCAAAATGTCTATGGGAAAACACAAATTACCTAACAGAACAATGCTGAAAGCTAAATTTTCAACTTAAATGACCCAGAGGTGCAGAAAATGAAATAACAATTTTAACAAGCTGAAAGAAAACAATTTCAAACCCAGAATCTTTTACAAACAGTCCTTTGAATAAAAAGACCCTCACAGAGACTTGGAGGGCTGATTGGCAGTAAAGTATGCAATGAAAGAAATACCCAGAGTTCTTCAGGCACAGAGAATAAAGGAATATGGAAGCACAGAACAGACTGAGTGTTGGTAAAGCAAAGTGAGAAATTCAAGGGCTGGGTGGATTCTGTTTTCTGTGTGACAGTAAGAGTATCATGGTTTAAAATGGACCTGAAAGTACATGGGGATTTGAAGTGCACAACACCAATGGCGCCCACCACAGGGCAGGCTCGGCTGGTGAAGACATCATTACAGGTAGCTATGCAGAGGTGCCCAGTTAGCAGGAGGTTCTGCTCACATCTTGGGGAAGAGTCATGGCAACAGTCATGAAAGGCAGTATTTGTAATGAACTAATACAGCACATAGAACAACAAGAATCACAGAGAAGCACAGAGAGTCACAAGTCTTTAAATCACAAAGTTCAAGAGAAAAATAATTCATGAGGGGAATAAGGTGAACTCACAGAGGCAATGGTGAGCAGTCCATAGATTTAACATCAAACACGGCTGGAAATGTCTTAATTGAAAAACAAAGGCATTAATAACAATCCCATGACACCTTTTTTTGTTGTTGTTTTTGTTTTTGTTGTTGTTTGTCTTTTGTTTTTGTTTGTTTGTTTGTTTTTTCGAGACAGGGTTTCTCTGTATAGCCCTGGCAGTCCTGGAACTCACTCTGTAGACCAGGCTGGCCTTGAACTCAGAGATCCGCTTGCCTCTGCCTCCCAAGTGCTGGGATTAAAGGCGTGTGCCACCACTTCCCCGATAACAATTCCAAATGTGCATGGTGTAGATGGCACTCTTTATAGTGAGGATGCTGAAGCTTACAAGTAATGGTGGGCATAGGACAGCAAGTGACACTAAGCGATGTCACTGCACTGCTACACTACTATTGCATCACCGAAGGCCACACAGGGGTAGAAACAACAAAAAAAAAAGATATACCTAGAGCAGAAATGGCCAGTCCATACCAAGATTTAATTCTGATTTTATTTTTGCAAGTAATAGCATATGCTTGAATATATAGTAGAAACTAAGGAAGTGGAAGGAGAAACAATAGATACTTGTGAACCAATGAGGTATGTTAACACCCTCTTCACCTTTTCTTTGGTGAGGATACAGTGGAGATTGACATACTGTTTGACCACAGCTCATGTTGATCTTGAACTCCCTCTGTAGGTAAGGATGATTATGGAGTTTCAATTTTTCTGCCTCTGCCTCCCCAAGCACTGGGATTACAGATGGGGAGTAGAGAGGAAAGCAAGAGGGGGAAGGAAAGTGGAGAAAGGAAAGGGAGAGGGAATAGGAAAAACATCTAAGGGCTGGACAACATTTGTGGGATGGGTAGAAGTTAGTGCCCTCTGCACTGAGTGGCTTGCTCTCCACTGTAACCATTGTGAAGAATTTGCATTATCTACCAAAACTTACCTGCATGCCCCCTCTGCCACAAATGCATTTATTACAAGGACACTACTTATAGTGGTGTGGATGCAGGGGGTGACACATTGCCATGTGACTTATAAGAGAGGAAGGAAGGGACTTGTCTCTGAGTGCATCTGGTGAAATAAAGCAAAGGAAGGAGAGATGGCCTTTCCTCGTGCTGAAGCGTGCCTGCCAATGGCATTACCAGCGAGAGGAGGCACGGGTGTCGAACTCACACAAAACATGCTGCCATTCTGGGGAAAGAAGAAGTAGAGGACAATCAGGGAGGGGATAGTACATTTTTGTGTTGTGAACATTTCAGAAGGGATGGGGAACGTAGCACTCAGGTGATGCTGAATATAAGAAAAACATGTTGTTTTGGGTATATGTATAGTATGCAGCCCTTGGAGTCTACTTCTACTGAATATGTATTTGTGTTGAGCTGAAATTTGAACTAGAATGGAGGGTCCATGCACTTGTGTTTTGACAGTGACAGTGTTACAAAAAGTGGCTGAATCTAGAGGATGTTCACAAAGGTGGAGAGAATACACACTTGTGGGTAAAATCTGAGTGTAAGGCAGGCTGGTGACATTTTCTTCTATGTATTCTAACTTTTAAACCATGTGACTTCACTACCTTTTAGCATAAAATAAGCAAATAAAACCAAATACGAATAAAGCTAACATTCACACAGTAGGACGACTAAAGCCATATGTCCTTAGTTGAGATTTTATTTTTATATTGCTAATAGTGAAACCAGCCCATCAATCGCTTTACTGTTTGAAACTATAAATGTCTACAGCTCAGAGGGAGCTGCTGCAGTCTGTGATTTTTATACTTTCAAAGTATACTGAGTCCAAGAACTTCTTGTTGCTCCCACTTTACAGTGAAAACTAAACTAAAACATCTGAGGTTTGGGATAGAGAATAAAAGTGTCATGAAGTATTATTCTTGAGAAAGCAGGCTCAGCTTGGCTTTTGAAATCTTCCCAAATCTTCTCAGCCTTTTGACAGCTTCTCAGATAACTCAAATGGCCAGTCAGACATGTTGCTGTGGTAAGCACCAGGTGGGGAAAAATCAAAGGGGAGGGTGGCAGGGGACTTGTTAGTGTGACAGGCTCTACTCCACACCTGGCAGGCATGCGAGCACACATGCGCACACACCCTCTCACACACACAGATGCACATGCATGTGAGCCAGGTACCAAAGTAACTCAAGATTTTCCTAATGGTTAGAAATATGAGTGCTTATTCTAATAAAACAAAGACAATCGAATCCAAGCAGTGGGGGAAATAAAAGTACAATATTGAGTAACTCCGTGGACCCATGGTCACTCTCTCTTTAAATAACAATGGAAAAAGGAATACAGTGAATTATTAACCTCTAACATGAATATCTTCATTGTGCTCTTTACTTTAAATTTGACTTTGATTTACCCTACTCTTTGTTTTTCAATAAAAAGTATGACAAGCTTGCAGTCTCTGTAATTGATGTGTCAACAATTACTGTCTCCCATCCTGACCCAATTTTTGTCTCCCTCTGCTAGTGCTAGGAATTGAACCCAGGGCATTGAGTGTACCACCACTGAGCTACACTGCCAGTTCTTATTTTTTAGTATTATTAAATGGCTCACTTTAAGAAGTCTTGTAATATGAATCAGGAGAGATATTTTTAAGGAGAAAACTACGTTTGAAGATATTATTGCTTGGCAAAATTGTAGGACAGCCAAAATTGTCATTTTAAAAGTGGAGTTTATAAAAACATCTTCAGCCATACAGTCCTAATCAGCTGAGAGATTTCCACCCTCCAGCCCCATGCCAGCTGGCTCGGGTAGCCACAGATTTTTTTTTCTTTTTTTGGCAAGTGGTCAAATACAACATACATTTTGAACAGCTGGATTAACCTAACAGCTCTTATGAGAGCCCTTTCATCTGTTTTACAGAGAGATAGAAGGCTCCAATTTAATTATAGTATAACTGGAAAACACATACATTTCTTCCTAATCAATAGGCTTATAACAGAAGCATGTAACTCTGATTCTAAATGCAACCTTTTGATAACAGTGAACTCTCATACATTTATCGTTTCCTTTTGTATGTATGTATATATATATATATATATATATATATATATATATAGTTTGATTTTTTTTTTACTTACCTTGTTGGTTGCCTTTTCATTAAAGTAACACTCAAAGTCACAACATGACACAGAATTAGACAGCCCTGGAATGAAACACTAAAATTCTTAGCTTAGCATGCAGTTAGTTTTTTTGGTTGTTTTTATTTTTTTTCTTCTGTCTGAGTTTATAATCAAAACAGTATTGGACTTTTTAAAAATTTCACAGTCACCACGATGATGGTATTTGCAGTGTTCTAAATGAAAACCATATGCTCTTCCCTAACCTATTTAACAGTGGTGGCCAGATGTTTGAACAAATTATGAAAGACAGCTCCCAGCTTATCCTAACAGTTAAGCCTAATGCTGGCCACTCACTTGCTCTCACAATCTGTCCTCACTTCAACTAACAGGGAAAAAATGTCTACCTTTAGCAACCTATGTGCCTGGGACTTACGTTTTTCCTCAACTTCAAATGCTGACAAACATTCTGAGAAGTGGGAAAAGTACCTTTAAAACATGTATAGGGAACCAGGAAAAACAACATAAGAGTCAAACACTAACACTCAAGACATTAAGGTGGAAGGATCATGAGTTCAAGACCAGCTTGAGCTACATAGAGAATACCAGACAAACGTAGGCTATAGAAGACCCTCTTTTTGAGAGAGAGAAAGAGAGAGAGAGAGAGAGAGAGAGAGAGAGAGAGAGAGACAGAGACAGAGACACAGACACAGACACAGACACAGAGACACAGAGACACAGAGACACAGAGACAGAGAGGGAAAAGGAGAAGGAGAGGGAGAGGGAAAGAGAACCATAAAAGCCAATAATCACTACAAAAATTTAAGTGCCACTGACTCTTAAAAACACATATAATATTATGATATGGTTGTTGTGTACTGTAGAGAAACTCATCGATGTGACGAGCATTACATTAAATGAAGAAAGACTTACCAACAAGCTAATAAGATGAAAATGGAATGTCAAAATTTCCAAAGGAAAGAATAACTGCAGAGGGGAGAATGAATGAATAATGGTGCCAGTGGTAAACTAGCAACAACACAGTAAATTTAAACTTAACCTTATGTACTAGATGTAAATAGTTGAAATTTGTAGTTAAAACAGCAGATAGGCTGGGAGATTCTTCAGTGGACAAAGTGCTTGTGACAGTGTGAGAATCAGAGTTCCCATTCCCAGAACCTACATTAATGTCAAGTGATCATGAATTCCTGCCCATAATTCCTACATTAAGAAGAAAGAATCATCAGAGCAAGCAAGCTGCCGAGCTAGACTAGCCATATTAGTGAGCTCTGCATTCAATTATGACCCCACCTACCTCAATGAGTAAGCTAAAAACACCCTTGATGTCAATCCTGGGCCCCACATGGACACACATCACTGAACATGGTTTCATTATCAGGCAACTTGCTGATCAAGTCAGCAATCTGGAAGCACAGAGCCCTCCTCATAAGCACACCACCATACTATATTCAAAGGCACAGGAAGATTCATCAAGATTGACCAAACAAGGAGCCCACCATCAATTCTCAATACATGTAAATGGATCCAAATCACACTGCTGATGTTCTCTGATGTAACCAGATAAAGTTAAGAGTCAAATGATCGAAATGGTACAGGTAAATTCAAAATTGTTTGGAAACTAAGATAAACTTTTCTGAGTTGCTTGTGTGTAAAATAAACAACAGCCCACGTTCATGAATTAGTATGAGAACCTGATTCCATTCTCCAGCATCCATGTTAAAGTCAGCCATGGCTCTTTATTCCTGCAACTTCAGCACTGATGAATAGAGATCACTGTGGAGTCATCCAAACCTGAACTATGAATTCTGGGTTTAGTGAGAGACCCTGTGTCAGGGCAATAAGGCAGAGAGAGAGATAGAAGAAGACACGTGACTCCTACCTCTGACTTTCACGTGTATGCGCATGGCCACATGCACCTGCACACTCGTAGGCATGACCCCAGTCCTCACAACACAGACAAACTAAAAAACTATCAAAACCCTGTGTGATGTTGCTAAGAATGTTCCTAAATGCAAAGATCTAACATCACGATGGGCACTTTTACCTTCAGGACTTAGAAGAAGTACAATAATATAAGTACAAATGAAGACTTTATAGACCTGACATCAATATAACAGGGAAATGAGATATTTCTGGAAAGGGCCAATAAAAGCCAATGCAGCCAACCAGGAAAACAGGAGAGCTGAAATCAATTATTAATATCAGAAACATTTATACCAGCAAACTTGACAACTGGGACAAAGTAAACAAATGTCTTAAAAGGCACAGTTACCTTAGCTGACAGGAGGAAAAGCAGGAATCTGACAGGCTTTTATCTCCACTAAAAGAAATACAAACAGCAATAAAACAAATATAAAGAAAAATTCTACCACCGAATAGTAATATAGGCAAAGTAAAATGCTTCTAGCTACCAGAATAAAGTGATCCTGTAGGACACACACACACACATACACACACACACACACACACACACACACACACATACACACACACACATATACACACACCACACACACACCACACACACACATACACACACACATACACACACACACATACACACACACACACATACACACACACATATACACACACCACACACACACACACATACACACACACACATACACACACACACACCACACACATACACACACACACACATACACACACACACACACTTCTAATTACTTAAAGAGACAAGAACCTTCCAGAGCATTTGGAAACTGCAGGAAACAGTGTTCTCAAATAGAGAACAAGAATGAGGAGACAACTGCTGGTGATAGGTGCTTAGCAGCCTACACAGAGGCTCCTAAAGAGAGCGGTGGAGGGGCTGAAGAGATAGCTTGGTGTTTAAGAGTACTTCTTGCTATTGCAGAGGATCCAGGTTTGATTCTCAAGACCCACAAGGTGGTTTAAAGCCATCCACAGTCGCGTTCCAGGGGAATCGACACGCTTTTGACCTCCTCTGGAGCCAAGCATTATGCATGTGAGACACTGGCACAAGAAATGAATAAATCTAATTGTAAAAACTTTAAGAAGTTAACAATGGAAAAACCACAGCATGAACTGGTCAAAGTGTGGGATGTCAAAGGTTAAACTTTCCAAAATGTTGAAACATCGGGTAAGGTAGAGTTTAACAACCAAAGAACTTCAGAAGGACAAAGAGGTAAAGTCTGTGTACCAAATCTGCCTGAATTCCTAACTGTCAAAAAAAAAAAATGTCACTGGGGCTTAGGCAAAGTGCCCAAGGGCCCAACACACAGGCAGAGAGACACCAGAGTGGAAATCTCTCTCCGGAAGGGATGTGGGGCTAAAAACTGTTTTCTGCAGTGTAACCCATTCCATTCTGCTGTACTTCGTGGCCCATAAAGCGGACAGAAGAACCCTGCCACCCAATACAGCAGACTCAGAGCATGAGCCCAGAACGGTGGCGTCACGCGCAAGCGAACCACAGAGCAGAAGCTCACAGACAAGAGGAGAACCCTACCCACATCCTCTGCTAGCCACCAAAGACCAGCAGACCTCCTAGGGGTCAGGGTAAAACATAGCAGGTGGGAGTCAGAGAAATAGATAGGGCACAGCATCAGCGGTCTAATGACAGCAGAAAGCATTGGGATTTACAGCTTTGAGAAGCCAAACAACCAAAAGACACCACAAGTCCAAATTATAAGCCATGTAGTAAAACAGATGAAGGGAGAGGTAGGAACTGGCCAAAATCTTACTAAGGGATGGAGCTAGAGAGATGATTAGAGAGATAGTTCAGTGACTAAGAGTGTACACTGTTCTTACAGAGGACTGGAGTTTCATTCCCAACACATAAGTCAATACTGCCTGTAACTTCAGCTCCAGGATGATGCCCTCTTTTAGACTCCATAGACATTGCATTCACATTCACATAATCCTACACAGATGCACATGCACACATACATATAATTAAAAATAATATGGTAGAACTTTGAAATGTATTGGGCTATTAAAGGGACCAATGAGATGGCTCAGTTGGTAAAGGCATTTGCCACCAATTTGACATGAATCTTATTCTTGGTGGAAAGAGAGAATTGACTCCCACAGGCTGTTTTCTAACTTCACATACACACTCACACACACACACACACACACACACACAAATAAATGAATGTAGTAAAACTTAAAAATATTATTGAAGGAAAATAGAAAGCACTAATAATGGTAAGAATTTCATTACAACCTTGAGATAAACAACCACAAACAAAATTTCATGCACATGTATGATGTATTGTATAATTATAAATATAAAAAGGCCCAGCTGACATCACACATTCTGTTACTAAACAGAAAAAAACAGAAAGCAAGAGAGCCAACAAGCAAAACAGATTTTAGACAAACTTCTTCTCCCAACATGCATGTAGATATAACTCCCTGGAGGATAGCACCATCGACTCAAACACATGGGTTCCTCTAAAAACCAAACAAGAGAAGACAGAGAGTGCCCAGATAGAGATCTGATAGAGACCAAAGGGCAATAGATTTCTAAAGAGAAAGAAAAAAGAAAGGAAAGAGAGGGAGGGAAGAGAAGATGGGGAGATCTTAAAATGGCCTTTGTTTTCCAAAGGACTAACATCAACTATGAAATGATCAAGAACTGATTCTAGAAAATGCCAGTTAATCCATACAAGTCATGGAGCTGTGGGTGGCCAAAGAGGAGAGGAGAGACTGTGGGCACTGATGGTTCTGTTTCTTCATTTTTATAGTTTCTCTTATATAAACACTATAAAGGCTCATTGAAGAGTATATATTAAGTAGTCAGTGATGTATGAGTTATTTCTCAATCAATTTTTCAGAAAAAGAAATAGAGTTTTGAACAGGTTGTAGAACCCTCATTCTCAAAAGATGGTTAATTGTGAGAAATATCCCTGACGACAGCTGGGGTCCACATGAGTCTATCCTAAGGACTAAGGATCAACTGTCAGTGTACCATGTCCACATAGACTG
The DNA here is from genome assembly GCF_008632895.1 of Mastomys coucha. Taxonomy (NCBI): domain Eukaryota; kingdom Metazoa; phylum Chordata; class Mammalia; order Rodentia; family Muridae; genus Mastomys; species Mastomys coucha. The sequence continues at coordinate 45,455,577 of NW_022196915.1, forward strand.
ACTTCCATCCTTAAATCCACAAATTCAAGAACACAGCTGTGGAAGTTATGATCAAGGCCTCTGAAATTTTTCTTGCAGAATACACAGTATTTGGTGAAAATAAAATTATTATAGTAAATGCTAAAACTAGAGAAGAAAAAAATCACTATCACAAAAGACCAATGACTGTCAGTGCAAATTTTAAATCTTAATGTGTTGGCTCCGTGCTCTTGCAGTAGTTCACAACGACCTGCAACTTCAGTTCTAGGACATCTGGTGCCCTCTTCTGGACTCTTGTGGCTCCTGCAGGTACACAACTCACATAAACTCAAACATGCATACACCTAAATGAAATAAAACTTCAAGCCTCAAAAATAAATTGAAATAGGACAACAGGGTTATAAGATATAAATGATTGTATGTAGACTATCACCAGAGAACTGGGTTCTTAATTTCCTCCTCAGACTAATTTAAAATAACTGAAATGTATGGTGTGCCAATGCATGTGATAGCAGATAAAACACAGTGAAGAAGAGAACTGTGGAGCAGACATCTGTGAGAAATAAGACTCAGAGTGCAGGACTTGTTAGAAAAAAAGTACATAGACGCAGAAGATGAAATGCAGTGGGGCATGGTGAAAACGCCCAACAGGGAGTCAAAAGAAGTCAGGAGAGCAAGAAAAGATGCAACAGTTGAAAACACAAGTCAAGTCTGCTCCAAGATTGATAAAGGCTCTCAACTGCCTCCTTGAGAATACAAATCTTGTAGGAGCCCCTCTCTCTCTGCTGGTAGGCTTGCTTGTATCTTTGTTTCCCTTGGTTTTGAGCCTTTCATGAAGATTATAAACTAGGAAGAGACAGGCACACATTCAACAAAATGTATCTAACCACATCAATATTCAAATTGTAGGACATTGCATGACTCTAAATTTACTGGGTCTCTTCCAAACCATCCATTTGTGAGCAAGTCCCTCCCCTAACCTTTGTCCTTACTTTCAATCAATTTTGTAAATGTAAATGTAGGATTGCTGTTTACTCCAAGAACCATCCCCACTGTCACTGAGAAATGGTTGCTTCTATCTATCGTGACATATGTAACATATCTGATTCTCAAACCTGCCCATTCTGTTATTAATCTAGCTGCATAAGTTTCCTTCCGCCTAGTACTTAAGCTCACTCAACTATTGAACACTCAACCTTCTCGAAGTCCTGTTTGTATTTAGTGGATTTCTGGGATAGTACATAGCTAATCCTGTTAATGTCACTCTGTGTAGCAATTCAGTTTATTTCATACATATTAAATTCACATTAAATTAAATTTCAGATTCATTTTAGTTCTAGAACTCCAACTCAGGTCCTTGTGAATGCTAAGCAGGCACTCCACCATGGAGCTACATTCTTACCCCTTTGGTTTTCTGAAACAGAGTCCCACATATAGCCAGGGTTGTCTAGAACTCCTGTGTGGCCCACGATGGCTATAATCTTGCAGTCTCCCTTCCCTTGACTCTAGGGTGGTAGAATTATAGTCACAAGTCTGTGCCCACATACCTACCTGGTTTGGTTATTTTGGCTTTATGTTTAACTCTTAGAGTAAATATCTTTAAAATTACTATTGTTTTCCCCTACTAATTACATATCCTATTCCTCTGGGTTTGGGATTAGTTTCCCTTGGGGTACAAGCACATGCATTCACATAGGGTATAATAGGACCTTTGAAGTAATGCTTCTTCTATTCCCATGTTCTTTCTCTTGAGCTAATTTTTACTTTCATTTTAATTTTTATGTACTCTATAAACCATATGATACTCTTGTATTTAAGGAGGTTTTTCTTTTAAAAAGATTTATTTATTTTTATCTTATGGATATGTCTTTTGCATGTCTATATGTGTACCAGATGTATGCAGTACCGGAGGAGGCCAGAAGACGGTGCCGAAACTAGAACTACAAATGTAGGTACTGGGAAGACAACCTAGGTTGAGCAAGAGCACTTAACCACTGGGCCAACTCTCCAGTGCTCCCTCCACCCTGGAATTGTTTTATGCTACAAATTTTTCTTACAATAAATTTAAAGCTGTGGTAAATATAATATTGATTTTACTTACTGGATTTGGATTTTTTTCTTTATGAAATGAAATTTAATGGAATTTTTTATATATATTTTCCCATTGCTTTTATTTATTACCCCTTGGACAAAGCCTGGCATGATTTTTTTGGGCTTTTATTTATTTTTTATTAGTCATTTTATTTATTTACATTTCAAATGTTATCCCCTTTCCCCGTTTCCCCTCCTCAAACCCCTTATCCCTTCCCCCTGCTTCTATGAGGATGCTCAACCACCCACCCGCCCACCCACTCCCGCCAGTTTACAGGCAGATGATACTGAAGAAAATCAGTGTCAACGCATGCTTCTTTTCTTGTAGAAACTATAGTTTGTGTGATTATAATTTTGAATTCTTACTAATGATATCAGTCTGTCCATTGATTTTCTTATTGTTACTCCTTCCTCATCAATGATCTCTATTTAAGAAAGTTTTGATGCCTTTAACTTAGACTTTCTTCCATTTCCCTTTTTCTTTCAATAAGAACAGACTGTGTGAGTCATCTGAGATAAAAGAAAATCTACCAAGACCACATTTCTTTACCCTTCAGATCCCAGCTACACCGGATAACTCACTTAACTTAATGATCTATTTGGAGCTATTCTAAAAGTGATAAAAACATTGAAAATTACTTAAATAATCATAGTATAAATCCACTCAATGGACCCTTAGACATTACAAGGTCAGAGAGTATTTGAGGAAATGACTGTGACTTTTGAATTCGTTCAAAACACATGGCAAAATATAAGACATAAAAATAGCTGTACTTGTATGAATTTAAGAACTATCTTAGAAAGGTTGATTTATCAATTACAATTGCTTATAATAAAATTCTGGCATATGGTCTATGTCTAAGCATTTTCCATGTTTCTGAATTCAACCATTGGGAAGCTCTGGCTGAGGAGCATGGTTCCTGCTTGCAGAGAGGTTCTGCGTAGCCCTCCCAGGTCAGTCTGCACTCACTACAAGTTGTTCCTATGAGACTCAACTCCTTGGAAATGAATTCTTCTCTTCTATAGATTTTGTAAAATGAGCATAGCCACACATATAAAAAATTCCTGATTATTCACAGCATAAAGTTATTGGTTTCTGTCTCCTGATTTCTTGTTATTGTGCAGAAGCCAACGTGATTCTAGGCTCACAGTCCAATATGAATATCATTGTAGACTATATGGTCCCATAGTGCCACGTGAAAGTGTCATTGGTTCACAGGTTTGTACTTATTTTATATTGCTTCTACTTGTAATGGGGTTATTTATTTAACTTTCTTCATAAGTCTTAATGTTAATAAAAATGTTCTAAGTCATATGTAAAAAGCAACTTTCCATTAAACAGAAAATGTTAAGTTAAAAAAAAAACAAAAAAAAAATGTACTTGAAGTCCCCGAGTACCAACCTGCTTATACCCATCATTTTAGAGCTCCAGCCGTGGACCTGCTTGAACTCCTCTCACCATCATGAGGGGTTTTGTTGGTTTGTTCTTCTTTTTACCTTGTAGTTTTTATTTCTTCCATCTTGCATTTTCTTTCTTTCTTTTTTCTTTTTTTCTTTTTGGTTTTTTGAGGCAGGGTTTCTCTGTGGAGCCCTGGCTGTCCTGGAACTCACTCTGTAGACCAGGCTGGCCTCGAACTCAGAAATCCACCTGCCTCTGCCTCCCAAGTGCTGGGATTATAGACGTGTGCCACCACCGCCCAGCCCATCTTGCATTTTCAAGTATTTCTAATTTTTTGTCACTGTGGTCACTCATCTTTAAGTCTATAAACAAAGCATTAAGTTCCTGATAACTCAGATGAGGGAATTCTTGTTTCTGGTGTTGTATTTTCACCTCTTGGTTCTCTGTAAGGCTTCTTCTCAAGCCTGTTGGGTTTTTCATGGCCACGTTCATCTCTCCCGTCACTCAGTTCCCCTGATTCTGAGATAAAGAACAGTTGTGGAGGTGGCTCACCATCTATCTCCTGCACCATCTAGAGTTACACTTCTAATGACTGACGTCTCTCCTGGTTATTAGTCAGACCTTTCTTAGTACTGTTTCATCAAATGGAAGTGATTATGGATGCTGTGTGATGCTTGCTAGATTTTGTTGTATTCTCCAAAATAGTATTGATTTTCTCTTAGCATGTAAATAAATTACTTAGAACCAATTAGGTTAACTTAAGATTTTCTTTAAGCTTTTCGGGTCAGGACTGGAGAAGTCCTCAGTCTACAACTAATTTAGATACACAGGTGAAGCATCGGACTCTAAAGAAGTCTGCCCTTGTCCCATGTCAGGGCGTGCTGTCACCCTGGTGGAAACAAACTGCTCTCAACTTTGTGTGAATGCTGGGGATGTTCCTAAAACTTCTTTTTTGTCTGTTGGAAGTTATCACTCGGTCAGATATTCAGGCTTCCCTATCTGGAGCCTCTGGGGTCTTCAATCGTGACTTTTTTCTTTGTCATATCCCTTCCCGTACACTGTAAGAATGGGGCCTCCCCTGGATTTCCAGTTTGCTCTCCTCTACCCAGACAGAATACCGCACTCTGTTTAAGTTCCCCTTTTATTCTTTGGTCTAGAAGCTGTCTCCAGACTGTAGGCGACAAAGCCAGTGGAGGGGAGCGGGGGAGTTCTTCTCCTTTGGTCAGGTTTATACTGAAGTTGTGAGTGTGCGGCTGGAAAAGGCTGTGAATTCCAAGTTCTCTCATTGTGTCTTTATTTAAACTTAGTTGAATCCATTTTGAAGTAATAAAACGACAATTCTAAAACCACAAAAATTCTATAATTTGGTCTCTACAATTCAGAGCCATGTCCATTCCTTTATAGATTCTTACATTTCTCCTTTGTGTTTTTGAAATGTGATACTATGCTTTGCCAATGGTAATGACACAGGCACATCCATTAATGTACTGACCTGGGGCATCATATTTATCTGGAACTAAGAACCATGTTGAAGTTTAAGCTATGCACCATTAAATTCCTGTAGACTCACTTTTACAGCTGTGTGTGCATCCCACATACTAGCTTCATAGGGAGCCATCGCCACAAAAGAAGGGCTAGAAAAGTGAAGGTATGAGAGGCGAGGGATGGAAGGAAAGCTAATAGGGTCAGAACGTGGCAGAGTCACAGGAGATAAAACCCTGCACATGTGCTTTCTGTTCTGAGTGCTTTCCCACATCCTGTGTGTTCTGTACCATGCAGGTGGCAGGACCACCCTCTAGTGGGATAAAGAAGCATACCAGTTAGCTAAATCCAGTCTGCTTTGCCTTCAAAAGAAGGGAAAAAACATTACATGGAAATTTTTTTCTTTGTTTTCTTTAAGAAGTTTCACTTCAAAATATAGTCATTAAGAGAACGTAAAACTTCTCAAGGTCATTTTTTCAAAATCCTCAGTACTTCATGTTTACAATTTTGATAAAATAGATAAGACACAGGTTCATAGTCCTTCTTACAGATACTGAAGCCAAGGTTAAGTGCCTACCTGGTCCGCTCTATAAGCAAATGATGTAATTAGAACTCACAGGGCTGCTCAAGCGTTCCTTGCCTCATGGTAGCAATAGTGAAAGCCACTATGGTCCAAGGCTCCCTGTGTTTTTAATAACCCACCCCACCCCATATTTTTAATAACCCATCCCATTGCAATGTTCATGATTTCATTGCTACAGCTTATTGCTAGTAGATAATAAGATGGTTTGAGAGAAACATTTTTAAATCCTATTTTCCTGTGTATTTTACACTTCAAATTAACAAAATCAAATAACATAAATAAAGCCCTTGATGATAAAATTGCAAAAGATTTTGAGAAATGTCCCCTCAAATTAAAAGAGAGAGAAGCAGCACCCCAGCCTCTTCTGGGTGTTAGCATGATTACAGTAAGCTTTAGAAACCATCTACTTTGGGGGTCTTAGGGAAATGCCTAAATGCCTGTCTGCTTTCACAGTGTACATTTACTCAGAGACTCCACCCACTTTTTCTATTTTCCCGAAGAATCCTTTGAGCCCAATTGTTCCTTGTGGCTTTTTTTGTTTATTTTAGTGGCTAAGACAGATATTAAGACCAAGCCAATCACCTAGCTTCTAATTTTATCTCATCACCTCAAAGACATATTTTTACACCTATTACCTAACAGCTAATTAGAGAGAATGGCAGTGTGGTTTGGTGGTTAGACACTTGGCTGGAGGATTAAAGAACTTGATCTTTGGACCCCCACCACTTGAGCTGACTCTATGTCATTGGGTTAACACTTGAACCCATACAAAGGCGACATTCCCAAACGGAAAACCAGCATTTCATCAGAGGTGGGAGGGTAGCATTACCAGAATAGAGCCATTGTGAACTTGCCTTGAATGTTTTATTTTGAGATTTTTATAATCAATGGTGGAGTTTTGACAGCAGCCTTTAAGAGACTGGGGCCTGGACTGGGTAAGAGGCATACTCGATGGTTGGCTTTGGCTTACTGGTGCATGCCAGTCACTCCAGAAGACTTGCTGAATTTCCGAAAACAACCTAGTTTCTAAAGAAGGTTGAAGGTGTCAACTTTATTTCACTTTTGACTAAATGCATAATGATTTCTACATGGTGGTATACTAATATATTTTACTCAATCTGGAATATTAGCAGGTTTGAAGAGAAAGGGCAGAATAACACATTCTTACTTCTGCCCAGTATCCACCCCAAAATATACTGGAAATTTTTTAAAGAAATAAGCATAGATCATAATTCATCTGACCTAAAATTAGAATAAGAGCCAAGTTCCTACTTTGAACTCCAGAAGATATTAATCATTAGTAGAGTATTTTGAACCAAGTTGAGAAAGAACATCACGAACTTGTCAAATAACTACTTTTAAGTAAAGTAATCATAATGAGTATAAACAGTTTTGATAGTTGCTAATTGCGTTCTCAAAAAATATTTTATATTGTGAAATTTTTACTCATGGAAAATCATAGAAAAATGCACTTTTATGTGGAATATAAGACAATGTAATTCCATAAATAGAAGGGGTGTGTCTAAACAAAACTGCACAGAGAAGAAAATATCAACACATAAAAAGTGAGCAAAACTGATCTTGGAGAAAATAAATTTAATAATGAGGAGATCTGAAGTAATCAGAATATAAGGAGAGCTTAAAATTCAACCATAAAAAGGTTAAAAAAAGAGAACCCTCAACTTCACCTTAAGCAACAAATTCAAATAGTCCTCCTCCAAAGATGATGTCTATATGGCCAGAGAAAAAATACCCAACACTAGCCATTAAGGATACATAATGAAAACCACAGAAAGACTCCACTTCACACACATATGGATGCTGAAAGAAAAGGGACAATTGTTGAGGACCTGGAAAACTTGGAAGCCTTATACATTGCCTATCATACTTTTAACTGCTAAAATAACTTTGGAAAACAGGAGAGTTGAAAATATCCAACCCTGCAAAACATGTGTTCAAATGTTCACAGAAAAGTAATATGGGAGTAGAAAACAGGGAAGCAAACCAAGTCCCAATAAATGATGAATGCATGTGTACATACACACACACACACACACACACACACACACACACACACACACACACTTTGAAATATAACCTGCTCAGTCTATACAGTACTACTTGTATATGTGTTTTTAGGGCTAACTATTTGGCACTAGAAAACCATTTGGTATGCTTTTCCACAGTATGCTTTTTCTATGACCAGCTCTCCTGGGCATAGCTTTCCTCTGTTGCCTGTAATTATGTAGGGGTAAGGCCTTTGGGATTCTTCCTGTCCATTTTGCCATGTCCTTGTTGTCATCCTTGTTCAGCTCACATTTAAGCAATCATGTGAGTGATTTATGGGTGTAGCTTCTGATATTACTAGAAACTCAGATTCCCAGAAAACTACTGATGCTCTGACTCTTGGAACTTTCTGGTCCCTCTTCCTCAATGTTCCCTGAGCCTTGGGTGCCAGAACGTTTTATAGATGTATCCACTGGAGACAACTCTGTACTCTGGTTGGTTATGGTTTTCTATAGTCTTTCTGTTGCAAAAAAAGAAGCTCCCCTAATGAGAAGTGAAGACTACACTTATCTATGGGTGTATTGGTAAACGTTTATAGATTGTTGTGAGAAATTATGCCAGTTTAGTGAATGCTAGTTAGTTTAATGGTTGTAGATTTTCCTCCGATATCCTTGATTTCACTAGCATTGAGTAGTTAGCTACATTTCCAGTACCAGACATGGTTTCCCTTTGAAAAGTGGATCTTAGGTCCAACTAGAGAGCTGTTAGTTACCACAGAAGTATATGTATCACTCCTGTACCGTTAGGATTATCATGCCATGTTAGTCATTGGTGGGATTCATAAACAACATAACTGGGTAGGACTGATAGCTGATTCCTTCCTTTAGAAGCCTGTATGGTTCCTTCTGTTACTGTGAAAACTAGTCTTCAGAGGGGACATTGATATCACTTCCATCTCAGGGTCTATGGACCCTGTTTTTGAAGTGAATATGGTCTCCAGCAGTAGAAACTTGCCTTATATCTCTCAGGCATATGCAAAGGCAAGAGCAAGAGTTGCTGTTTGGGGATGGAGGGATGTCTCTTGGGTAGCTATGGCCAACAACTCAAAGTGGGGGATTAGTGCTTATGGTAGATGGTCTTTGACTCTTGGCTGGAGCATCATATGAAAAGTTCATTAAAACCATATATGTATATAATATACAAGAAATTATGTATATTATAGGTTTTCTTCTTTTTAAGTAAGTAGTTAATAGCATGCTTTCTTATGGGTTTTTAAGACAATTGCCTTATCCTCCACTTCTCCTGGATTATCCTTATTCTCCATAAAAAGCACACCCTTTCCCACTCCCCTGATGAGATCACTTGTAAAGACAATCTCTGTGTACTATGTGAAAGCATTGCCTGTCAATAAAAAGTTGGTAGCCTATTAGCTGAGGCAGGAAACAGGAGGTAGGAGTTTCAGTGGGGAGAGAGGAGCTTGGGGATAGAGTCAGGCATAGGAAAAAATTCAGCCTGAACTCCGAGGATCCAGACACATGAAACTCAGGAGACGTAACCAGCCATGTGGCACTCATCAAATAAATCCCAAACAGGTTAATTAAGCTACAAGCTAGTCATAAATAAAAATCATGAATTTATTCATAAATAAATAATAATTTAGAGTCATTGTTTGGGGAATTGGGGCACGGGTGGAAAAGCCTGAGGTTACGATCACTTCCACCCTGCTATTTGCCTCTCTGTTGCTCAACAACCGCCATATCCTGGCAAATGTCCCATTCTACTTTCCTGGTTTCTATAGCACTACAGGCCATGTACTCACGTCTGAGGATCTGGAGCTAGGCGTCTTCAATGAGAGAGAATGATGTTTGTCTTTCTGGATCTTGGCTACCACACTCAGTGCAGTCTTTCCTAGTTCCATTCATTTACCTTTAATTTTCATGATTTCATTTTACTTTACAGGTGAATAGTATTCCATAGTGTGTGCCTGCGTGCGTGCATGTGTGTGTGTGTGTGTGTGTGTGTGTGTGTGTGTGTATTTTAGTCATCAGTCACAGGACTTTTGGCTATTTCCATTTTCTAGGTACTTTGAATAGGGAAGCAATGGCCATGGCTGAACAGTATCTGTGAAGTAGAAAGCAGAGTGCTGAGTCCTTTGAGCATATCCCAAGGAGTGAAATAGTGGGTCCCATCGTAGATTCAGTTTTAGTTATTAGAGAATTCTCCACACTGATTTGCATAGTGGCTACACTATGTTTACAGTCCACCAACAGTGAATGGGGTTTCCCTTTCCAGTAGTCTCTCCAGCATTTGTTAACAGTTGTTCCATTGTGAATATGTCTACTCTGATGATAATTCAGGATCCCACCTTTAGAACATGACTGCCATCTCCAAGACCTTTGTGAGCCAAATCTGGAAGAAGGTATGAGCAAGAAAAAAAGACATCAAATGCTATCCTCTGGTGGATTAGTTGCCTTTCTTGTGATTCAAATCTATACAAATCTACTATAAATCTTTGATAACCAGTTGGTTCTGACTCTTTCTGCACAATGTTTTAATGTGTTTATGGAGCTGTGATAACACTTCTCTTACAGAGGGATAAAACACTGGAATGTATTGAGACTAAAGGATGCAAGGCTCTGGAGGTTTTGTTCAATTGATTTCTGTGACACTTCCAAGAAATAAATTAACCTGAACATATTCAATATAATATATTTATTTCATGCTGTTTTTACTAAGATATTTATGGGATTTTAGAGCATACTCAGGAAAGCTCATCATCTGAGTGTAGCAATGGCTCAGTCAGATTAAGACACTTCACCTGATCTATTATCTACACTAGTAGACCATATTAAAGGAAATCACTCAGTGAGTCCCAGTGTCCAACATGTGAAACTTAGATAATTTACTCTCAATAAATACACATACTTACCCAGTAAATTATAAAATCGTGAACAATACATGTCTGATCTAAATGTCATTCAGTATAATCCTTGGGTACCAGAAACAAAGGGGAAACTTTTCGTTTGAGAATAAAGCAACAAGCAATTGATTCAGTGCTGCAAAGGAGTGCTTCCTAGATGGCTAGGAGTGATTTGTGTGAGTATAACTGGAATGTTTTGTTGAGAGATTTTCAGATGAGAAAAGAAAGATATGTGACTAGTGATAATTCACATTGGTTTCAAAAGCATAAAGAACAAGAGGTTTGCTGTAGAGCAGCCATGTGGCACAATGGGTTGGACATGGGCAAGATAAAGAGGTCACTGTGGTTGCATGAGTGTTCCCACAAAGCTCTGTGACCATGTTAGTCAACTTAGGTGAGAACTTGACACAGCCTAGTATCATCTGAGAGGAAAGCCTTGATGGAGGAATTGCCTAGACCAGATTGGCCTGTGGGCATATCTATGGTAAGTTATTATTATCTTTAACTAAATTATGAGGCCCCAGCTCTCTGTGAGCAGTATTATTCCCAGTCAGGTGACCCTAGGTTAAATAAGAATTAACAAGAGCCTCGAATAATCAAACTTGGGGCTGAAATAAATGAAATAGAAAAAAATTACAAAAAATAATGAAACTTAGTGTTGGTTCTTTGAGAAAAACAGTAAAACTGTTGAGCCCTTAATGAAATTAACTAATAGGCAGAGAAAGAATATCCAAATAAACAGATTTAGACATGAAAGGAGGATAAAAAAAAAATAGATACAGAGAAAAATCCCAAGAACTATGACGACACACTGTACTCTCCAAATTGAAAAAAGTTTAAAAAAATGGATAATTTTCACAATCTATACCACTTACTGGAGTTAAATCAAAATCAGAGAAGCACTTTAAACATAACTATAAACTCTAGTGAAATATAAGCAGCCAATAAAAGTCTCTCAACTAAAAAGGGTCCAGAGTCAGATGGTTTTAGCATAGAATTATACCAGACTTCCAAAGAAGAGTTAATGCCAATACTCCTCTAATTATTTCATTAAATAAAAGCAAAAAGAATATTACTCAATTTGTTTTATGAGACCACAGTTACTCTGATACTCAAACCACATAAAGACCCTCCCCTCAAAAAGAATTACAGACCTTTATGAACAAAGTTGCAACCATTCTCAATAAGACAATTGCAAACAAAATCCAAGAACACGTCAGCAAGATCATCCACAGTCATCAAGTAGGCTCCATCCCAGAGATTCAGGATCAGTTCAACACATGTACATCAATAAATGTACTTTACCATATAAACACACTACAAGGCAAAAACTATATGATCATCCTGTTAGAGGCTGGAAAAGGTCTAGAAAAAAAAATCCAACACCCCTTCATGATAAAAGTCTTGGAGATATTATGAACACAAGGGGCATACCTCAACATAGTAAAGTCAGTCTGCAGCAAGCCCATAAGCAACACTGACTTAAATGGAAAAAAATTCAAAATAATTCCACTAAAATCAGAAATGAGATGAAGTTGTCTACTCTCCCCATAAATATTCAATACAGTGCTTGAAGTCTTATCTAGAGAAATAGGACAACTAAAGGAGGTTGTAAGGATATAAATTGGAAAGGAAGAAGTTAAATTATCTTTATGTGCAGATGACATGATAGTATGCATAAGTGACAATAAAAAATCCACCAGGAAACTCTTAGAGCTGATAAATGCTTTCAGCAAAGTAGCAGAATAAAGAATTAACTCACAAAAATCAGTAGCCTTCCTACACACAAATTACAAATGGACTAAGAAGAAATCAGGAAGAGAGTACCTTTTCACAGTACCCTCAAAAAAATACAAAATATCTTGGGATAGCTGTAAGCAAGCAAGTGACAGGTTAGTGTGATATATACTTCAAGTCAGTAAGAAAGAAATTGAAGAAAATATTAGAAGATGATGGAGAAGTAAGATTAATAAAGTAAAAATGGCCATCCTACCCAAACCAATCTACATATATTCAATACAATCCCCACAAAAATTTCAACACAATTCTTCATAGACCTTGAAAGGACAATTTTGAACTTCATATAGAAACATACACACACACACACATACACACACACACACACACACACACACCAGTTAAAACAAACCTGAATAATATAAGAACTGAAGGAGTTATCACCATTCCCAACCTCAAATTGTACTACAGAACTATGGTTGGGATGGTACTGACAAAAATTAGACATGTAGATTAATGGAAATGAATTGAAGACCCAGACAATCCAGACACTTATGGACACTTGATAAAGAAGCCAAAGAGTAATGGATGAATGAGTCCCTTCATGTCCTTGGCAGCATGAGCTGTCTGCCACTTTGCTGTATTGATCTTAGCCATTCTGTCAGATGTAAAATGAAATCTCAGAGTAGTTTTGATTTGCATTTCCCTGATGGCTGAGAATGTTGTACTTTTCTTTCTAAGTGTTTCTTAGCTATTTAAGATTCCTCTTTTGAGAACATTCTATTTAGATCTCTACCCTACTTTTAAATGGAGTTTTCTGTTCTCTTCATATCTAATCTTTTTAAAAAGTTCTTTATGTATTTTGGATATTAGACCTCTATTGGATGTGTAGTTGGTAAAAATCTTTCTATTCTGTAGGTTGTCCCATTGTCCTATTGATGATGCTCTTTGGTATACCAAAGCTTTTCAGTTTCATAAGATCCCATTGATTAATTGTTGATGTTAGGTCCTGAGCCAGGGGTGTTCCCTTCAAGTTGTCTCCTGTGTCAGTGAGTTCAAGATTTCTCACTTTCTTTTCTCTCAGGTTCAGTGCGTCTGGTTTTATGTTGATTTTTGGACTTGAGTTTTGTGCAGGATCTATTTAGATTCTTCTACGCAGCTGTCCAGTTTAACCAGCATCATTTGTTAAAGGTGCTGTCTCTGCCCCAGTGAGAGACAGAACACAGGAAGAAACAACTAAAACTGAGTGCCATTTGGGTGGTAATATGGAATGGAACAGAGTAGAAGTTTCCTAAAGTATCTATGTATCCAAAAGAGAACTCAACTAAATCTCCAAATAAGTAGGAGACACAGCTTCAACTGGCCATGAATTGTCATCAAATGAAGTTTCCAGTACTAGGAATAGGTTATATGTAATTAAGTTGGTGGCCAAAGGGACCCTTTGGGAACCTCCAAACAATACATACTTTTGCCAAAAATATAGGTTGTTCTCCACAAATTGACAGCAAGACCCCATTTCTAAAACGAACAAACAAGCAAAAAACAAAAAACAAAAAAACAAAACAAAAAAAAAACCCTTACAATCATTGAACATGGAGAAATAGAGTTGGTGCCAACTTAGAACCTTTACCCTTATGGGTCAGTTGTTCTTGGTACTACAATCTATTCTGTGTGTTAGCAAAGGAGAAATGCAAATACTAACCTAACCACAAATCCTTTGATCTACAATTATGTTCTGTCTGCAAAATATGCTAGTGCAATGTTACCACAAAGCTGTAGGAGGAACCAACCAATATCTGATTTTACTCAAGGACCACTCTATGAGGTGAAACCCATACCTGACTTTGTCTGGGTAATCAAGAACCTTGGGACCTAGGGTAAAACTCGATGCTACTCTTCTAAAAATAAACAAAAACAAGTGCAATAATATGACTCCTAATGACATTCTGCTACAGTAATAGATCAGTAACTTGTTTAACCTTCATCAGAGAAGCTTCCTCGTGCAGCAGATGGGAATAAATACAGAGACCCACATTATGCAGAGAGTAAGCAACCTTGGAACATCTAACCCTAATGGGACATCTCTATCCAATTCTTAACCTAAGGTTCAGAAAAACCTGTTGAAGATGAGGTGGAGAGAATATAAGAACTATCAGGAATTGAGGACATCAATGAAGCAAGACCCTCTGAAGACAATAGGACTGGTAATGCACATATGAACTCATGGAGATGGAGACACAACGCACAAGATCTTCAGGGGTCAGAGCCAGATGGGGTTCAAGCACTGAGAGGGGAAGTAGGCACAGGCACATGCCCTCAATCCTAACACAAATGCCAACTCCAACTGATAACCACCTGCAAATGAAAATTTGCTTTTGTCTAAAGGACTCTCACTGGAGAAACAAACTGCTGTTAAGGGATGGTCCATGCCTAGCAGTAGGCGGTTAACAGAACACAAACCTAATAGCATTTTGGAGGTTTTTTGTTTCATAACGTCATGCCATGGCCTTTTCTTTGTGTTTTCTTCCCCTTTTTTTTCCTTTTTAAATTTTTCTTTCTTTTAATTTTTTACTTTTGTTTTTACCTTATAGGTCCTCTTTGCACATAGTATGGTTTCTAGTTTTTGCAGTTTTAGGAATTTCTGAGTGTGTGAATGATACGGTCTCTCTGCATCTATATCTGTTTCTTCTACCTGTTCTTGGGCTCTTTTCCTTCTCTGTGTTTTTTTTTTTCCTCTTCTGATGTCTGTTTTTGTTCTGTCTTATTTTATTTTATTATTATCCCCTAAATGTCAGTTTGTTTTCTAAGGAGGAATGAAAAGGGGTCATTTCTATTGGGAGAGTATGTGAGGAGGAACTGGGAGGAGTTTGTGGAGGGGGAGTGGTAATCAGAATATATTATATGGGAAAATTTTATTTTCAGTGAAAGGAAAGAAAATAGAAAATTGCCACATTTTTCTAAAGACATTTAAACTGACATGAGAATTCATAGTTAATATATAGATAAAATATGTCAAAGTGACAAAGTGCGTATTTATTCTCTGCTATCAATTTCCATAAATTGATTTGTCTAATTGTTGGCCTGTTTAAAACATATAAATAGACTATAAAAAAAGAAGACTGTTTAAAAGAAATTGAGAAAATGAAGAAATGGCTGTGAATATTTAGGTGTATTTACAGAAAATATAGAAAAATATCATACTTTAGTCTTTATATAGTGAATATAGTTATCTTTAACTTTTACTACACATTTGTTGAAGTGCTGGAGCATTTTACCTGCTAGACAAGTACTCCACCACCGAGCTATGCCCAGACATACTAAATACTGTAGATAAGTAGATAGATACATAGATAGACGGACAGACAGACAGACAGACAGACAGACAGATAGGTAGGTAGGTAGGTAGATGGATAGATGTGCGTTCTTTTGAGACAGGGTATCACTCTGTGTCTTAGAATAACCTTGAACTCCCTATGTTGGAGGATATGACCTTGAATTTCTGACCCTCCTGCCTCTACCTCCAGAGTTCAATGATTACAGAGCATTCTGAGAATTAGACTCAGTGCTTTGTGTGTGTTCAGCATTATATGTTTGTGTATATTTGTGTATATATATATCTATATATTATATATTATAATATGTATATATATATATATATTAATTAAGTTATATCCTTTTAATTTTTATTGTATTTGTATTTTACCTGCATGTATGTTTGTGTACCACTTGCATGTCTTGTGCCCATAGAAGAAAAGAAGAGACCATATGAGGGTATTGGATCCCTGGAACTATGAGATGCCATGTGAGTGCTGAGGGTCAAACCCAGGTCCTCTGGAAGAGCATTCAATGCTCTTAAACACAAGCCTTCTCTCCACTTCACTTGGGGTTTTTGGTTTTGTTTTTTGTTTGCTTGCCTTTTTTTGTTTTGTTTTGTTTTTTTAGCAAAAAGGAGTGCTGTGTAAGAGAGAGCTAGTGAGAATTAGTCTATGGAAAGCTCTGTCCTCCAGCCCAGGTTAGACTTCATCTCCAGTAAAGGGCCGGCAGACTATGCCTTTCTACAGCAATCAATCAGGCTGTCATGGGAAGGACAGAAGTCCCATGCATGGCAGTAGATAATGGGATCTGGAGTGTACAAAAAATACGGCAAAACAAAAACCTAGAAAGGAAAAGTACACCAGGAGCTGTTAGTAATAGACACTTTGCACAGCTCCAGGAGTCCCCCTGAGCTTTTCAGGACCTCTACTTGGGTCAAACTAGGATTTGATGTAGAAGAGAATTTTAGGACTAGCCAGTATAAAACAGTTTTGGAAATGTTAACAAACATATCTTAATGGAGACGAAGCATGAGGGTTAGAAGAAAGAGAAGCACTGAGAAAGACGAGACTACATGTGAACAGGTCGCAATTGTTTGGCACTAGTCATACTCTTTGGATGGTTCTCAAGTTGTACCTCAAATGATTGCAAAGAAACTTTATTTTCCTCTTTTCTCTCTCTTTCGATAAGCAAGATTAGAGGGAGGCTCTGGAGATGTCTGTGTGGAATTATAATCTGATAGGGTAAAACCCAAAGCCACTAGGGTCACATGAGAGACTTAATACAGTCTCTGGTGAGCTTCCTAGAAACCTAAGTTTATAACTGGGAAGGAAGGAGGCTTTAAGCAGTCATTAATTGGGTGGTAACTCCTGCTTTGCCTCTAGGAAGAGGCTTTAGCCGGATTCCTGGGAGGGCTCCTGTCCCTTCTTATCTCTCCATGACATCATTGTGCAAACACAATGGAACTGTGACATCTGTACCACAACTAAATGCCTGGTCCAGCTCAATGCAATTCATTTTGATGAGATAAGATCAAAATGTGGAACAGTCAGATCATGAAAATCTGGGAGATTCTAGCCTCCACCAGATCCCAGGTTCTTAAGACTCCATAGCTTTGGACAACAACAACAACCAAAAAACTGTTTCATTTTGTTTCTCCTGGAAGGCCACAAAGTTTCCCCCAAGATACTGGCAAACTTCACCTAAGATACAGTGCACCTTCTTAAGCCACATGCACCACCTTGCACCATTTAGGAGAAGAACTCAGTATTTTCACATGCAATCATCTTATTGCTCAGCACTCACACCATGGTGAGCTTCACTTATAAATTTGTATAAGTGGCAGATGCAAGTATGCCACTACTATTCACATAAGAGAGAGTGCAAGGGCCTTCAAAATTGCTCTGTGGGTAAAAGTGACAAGTTGGCAAGCACAATGATCTGAGTTTTATTCCAAGAGTCCATGGTGGAAGGAGAGAAACCATTTCTGAAAGTTGGCCTGTGAGCTCCCCTCCCATGCCACACCATGCTGGTCCCTGCATCTAGACACATGACAACCCCCCTATACACACTCACTCACTATTAATAAGGTAATTTTTGAAATACAAAATGCAAAACATCCCTTAATAAGTAACCAGAAGTGAAATAAAAGTAATTTTGTTATCTTCAGAAAGAAAAAATAGGCAAATTCTGATTCAAGTCTAATAATGACCAGTCAACTGTGGGACTAATTAACCAACTCATTATGGAGTTACTAGTTTTATATTTTATTTTTAAAATCTCAATTCCATCATTCTTGAGTGAGCTATATATACATGCACACATAGAATCTATATTTCATATATATAGACATATAAGTATATATAAAATATATAGAAAACATACATCCACTCATATTTTAAGATTACTCTGAATGGTGGTGTGTGTGGTTCATCTGATTCATGTGTCTATAAAGGCCAAAGATATGCTGCTCTGCTTTAATTAACCCACAGGTCACCAAGGCTAAACAGAAGTCCAGGGAAAATGACAGTGATGAATGGTACCCTTGGCACCCTGGTGTTCGAGTAGTGACAATCAAGTGCTCATGGTTGGCCTTCTTCCCGGAGCCTGTGTCTGAGCTTCCTCCCATAAGAAGCTATGAAGCAGTGCGTCGTGTGCCTTAGGAAGAAAAGCAATAAACATCTTTGATATATTAACTAACTCCTGTGGTTCATAACTCCTCCAAGCAGGAGGCAAGTGAAAAGCCATAGTTCAAAAACATTATCATATTCCTCGTCCAATAATCTGAAAGTCCCGTGTTTGCAGCATTTGATAAGAAAAGAGGAATGTGGTGAGTTGCAAACCATTGGCATACCTTTACTTATACTAAAAGCAAAACTTTAAGGATGCAACCCTTGAAACTCCACGTGCTCGCAGGGCCAGTATCAAGGTCATTTCCCATCCGCACCACACCAGGAATACAATGGGGGCATTTCACAGATGCAAGTCGGTAATTAGAGGTGACTGCCTCTGTCTGTGTGCATGCTGGAGAGAGCACTGTCTGGCTGTGGTCCAGCGGTGCTCGGCCTGGAGAGGGCTGAGGGGTGGGGGCCACGGGTTTAGACACACTCCTAGGAGCTCAAGTGAATAGCACCAGCAGAAGCTGGGAAACTTTCTTGGGTGATTTTGCAACAGAGTTGTGCAGAGACTGTTCTCTACCATCCTTGAATCCTATTTTAAACAGTAAGGTGACACTACTACAAAAGGTGATGCTCTCTCTTCAAGATACACGTTGTTCCCACGCTAGTATTCCCCTAAAGGTAGCTGCTGGGTTCAATCTCTTGAGAAGCCAAGACTCTGCTCCAATGACTTTAGCTTTGAAGGCAGGTGTCACATGTTGCCAAAATCAGTGCAGGCAGCACAACCACAGATCTGAGGACATTCGGTCCCCAGGATCCCCTCCCCTGGAGGATGCACTGTGATAGTGTGCTCCCAACCTCTTCCCGTTCATGGATGTTCTCTTCTCTGTCAAGCTGCTGGAGGACCTGACTCTCAGCACTGCTCCAGGGATGTATTTGGTGGAAAAGCCCACTGAAGCAAACCTTCTGCCTCAACTACGTTCTTGTTGCCTGGATGAACACATCCAAACCACCCGAATGTAGGGTCTGAGTTCTGAATCAGACAAGAACTGCTCAGTGCCCATTCCCTGGATGCTGAGAGCCAGCTTGATTTGGGGAGTTTAGTCCCTGTTACCCTTTGCTTCCATAAACCACCTCCTGACTTCAGCCAGTGTACCCTCGTGGATTTCTGTAATTCCATGCCACCCTGGCAGTGGTCTTTGCTAATCCTTTGCCTTTGGAGAGGGGCCAAAACCTGACCTCAGCTCAAGCTGAGGTGGATTCGGTGAATGGCTCCCCATTGCTATTGAGTCCATTTGCATATCAATCAATGTTTTCCCAAGACATTGGACTTGCTTCATTTTCACAGGAGCAGAGCAAGACAAAGCCAGGAAATAGCACACTGATAACCTTGTCTAGACTCCCAACCTTAACACAAAGGAGCCTCTCGCATTCTAACAAACCAGTAGTATATGTCACACACACCAGGACTGCGTTGTACAGTAGTCAGCAGGGCTGTTTCAGACTTCACATAAAACAGGTCTTTACTAAGGCAGCCTGCAGCCTGATCTAGTTTATAATCTACTCAGTGGGGACACAAACCACCCTGGAAGGTTTCCCAACTTCCCAGGTAGGTGTTATGTATCTGAGCTTGAAAACAAAGGTGTGCACAGCCTACATTCCTGCAGGAAGTAAGGGATCCGCAGGAACAGACATTGAAAGGCAGTTACCTGGCACCAGGCTGGCACAATCTGTTCAAAGGACTGTGCACAGGCATGAGGTCAGGGGCGAGAAAGCCCAGTCGGTGAGACAGGCTTGCTCCAGTCTTGCTGGTTACCAGCTAGCCAGGGGCACCTGCCAAGCACCGAGAGCTGCAGCATGTGAGGGTTTTATTTTTATCTTTGCAGGAGATTTCTATGTCACAGAGGCTGAAGACCTACATTTT
This sequence comes from Mastomys coucha, assembly GCF_008632895.1. NCBI lineage: Eukaryota > Metazoa > Chordata > Mammalia > Rodentia > Muridae > Mastomys > Mastomys coucha. The sequence goes on from NW_022196915.1 coordinate 45,475,629, forward strand.
TCTGTAGTAGCATGGTTTGAAGACAATTATAACCAGTGACCTCTCTGCCAGCTCCTTGACAGCTACCCCCGTGCTATCCAGAGTCAAGGCGGAAGGGAGCACACGATACACAGCACTACTACCTGAATTTAAAAGTAGGAATCCTGCTTGCCTCGTGGGAGGAGATTCCTGTTTTTCAAATCCAAATGTTTGTCTCTATTTCAGAAGTCTGCCAATACAGGTTGGATATCTGTAATCTGGAAGTCTACCATCCAAATTTTTCTCAATTCTGAATCTTTTTACGTGCAAACACACACACACACACACACACACACTTGGGAAATCCCCCCACCTGATGTACTTAAAAGACTCCTCTGTAACACAAATGGTGAATTTACCAAATAAGATCATTGTCCTAACCTACTTTCTGTTGCTCTGATAAACACCATAATCATAAACAACTATCTGGGGAGGAAAATGTTTATTTTATCTTATATTTCCTGGTAACAGTCCATCACTAAGGGAAGCCGGAGCAGGAGCTCAAGCAGGAATTGAACCAGAAACAATGATGGAATCCTGCTTCATGTTTTGCTCCTCCTGACTTGTTCATTTTGCATTCTTATACAACCCAGAAACCCTGTCCAAAGGTAGCGCTGCTCACAGTGAACTGGGTCATCCCATTTCAGTCAATAATCAAGAAATAACCTCATGGGTGTGCCCACAAATTAATCTAATGGAGACATTTCCTCAGTTAAGGTTTCTTATTCCCATGTGACTCTGGTTTGTGTCAAGTTAACAAAAGTAACCAGCACATTCATCTCTTTTTATAAAATGTGTCTACTTTGTGCATCAAACATAAATGAGCTTCAGGATTAGATTTAGGCTCATTCCCAAAGTACCATGCTAAAAAGATGGAAACATTCCCAACTTTTAAATTTTGAAGAGGGAGTATTGGTCATTCTTACAATCATCTTACCTTTTAGATGGCTAAGAAACACTAAATGTGCTTGAAGATATGATTCTGTGGGGATGACAATGGATATCTAGGTAACAACAGATGACAAGGCAATCCAGAACCCTCAAGTGATGATTTTGGACCCTTCCTGACATGACACTCAGCTTGAGGTTTAAGCTGCTGGTCCACGGAAGACATATGGTCTTCACATAGCTCTTAGCACAGAGAGCCAGTTTGCAACAAACACCAAACTTTCATGTGCTTTTGTTCACAATGGTAAAGGCAGCTGATAAAAGGCAAAGAGCCAAAGACTAGTCCAGTTATGACCTTCAAGATTTACCTGTCTTATGCACAATAGAAAAATGGGAGTCAGACAACTCAGCATTATTACATCTGACTATACCAATATGCCTCATAATAACAATGAGCATACTTACATATATGAGAACTGGCATCCTCAGCCATCAGAAGAACATGCAAACAAAATTATGTAGGGATTCCTTACTGCTGTCAGAAGAACTCTCATTAAGAGACCAAACAACAACAAATGCTGTCAAAGATACAAGAAAAATGAACCCTTACACATGGCTGTAAAAATGTGAACAAAATCAGCCACTATAGGAAACAGTGTAGATGCTCCTGAGAAAGGTGAAATTAGAAAGGCCATATGTTCCAGAATACTGCTTCTGGGTCCATAGCCAAAGGAATCAAAGATAGCATTGCATAGAGACACTGTCTCATCTGCATTCATCACAGTGGCCCAGGTCTCCATAAACAGAGAGATGGAAAAAGAAACTGGAGTATTTATAAACAATGGATCACAATTCAGCCGTAAAGAAAAATGAAATTTAAAAAATGGTAGGCTAGAGATAATTGTGATAAGTGAAAGAATCTAGGCCCAGAAAGACAATGCAGAATGTGGACTTAAACTCTGTTGTAGGAAGGGAAGGACCAGTGAGGAGAGGAAGGCAGCTGGGGATACTGAGAGTGAATAGGATTGGAGAACACTCCATACATGCATGAAGATGACACAGTGCAGTCTGTCATCTTTCACACACACACACAAAAAACACTACTCATAGAAGGAAGAGTTCAGACAGTTGGAAAGTGGAAACTGGAGGGCAGAGACTTTACAGCCAACCTGGGCTACATAGACCCTGTCTCAAAAAAGAATAAAATGCTTCCTATATGTTAGCTACAATAGGTCCAGTTATTAGGTATAATAAAAATAAGAAGATTCTTTGTTAGAGATGGGATCCAGAACCTCATGTTGAGTAAGCGAGCTGTCTCTGCTATCCAGGACAGATCCATATTTTCCCTATTATCCAGCTGAAGCTTTGTATTCACTTAACCCAAACGAGCCCAACCAAAACATATCTACTGGTGATTTAAAATATTTTACAGAAAAGGAGAAGTAATGTGGTCTTATTTTATGAAATAGGAGATGTATTAGCACAGGAAATAGAAATGGATATTTTTACTTTTGTACTGTAGGCTTATATTTTTTCAAAACCTACTTTTAGTAAGGGCTTTAACCTCCCATCTAGTCCATCACCAACAAGAGGTAGTAGAAAAGTAAGTTTAATGAGACAAAGGAAGATGTGGACCTGTTTAGAAATGGTTGGGGCAAATCCAATCTATGTTGTCAGGATATCCACAGTTCAGTTCATAGGAATCCGCGACAGCAGCTCAATCCACATGAAAACACAATGCACAAATCAGCAATGGTAGTTGAATCCAGAGGAAACCTCGAGGTTCTGTCAATTGGCCCAGTCCTCAGAAGATGCAAGAAGCCATCAGAAAACCACCAGAAGTTCTTAAGGGCATTTCTCTGTATGAAGCCATGACAAGCAATGGCCAGCAAAGAATGGCAAGGCAAACCAATACTACGAAGCATCATCAGTGAAGGCCAGCATCATCAGCAAAGTCTAATAATGACCAGCAAACAAGGCAAGGCTAACCAATACTGTATAGCGTCCTCCACTGGCTTTTGGACTATATTTATACCCTTTCCAAAGACCACATGTTCTCTCAGTGTCTGCTCTAGTAAAGCATCGCAAGCCCTTTTTCCAGACTGCTTCCAAAAAAGATGCCGTGTGCCTGTTCTCAGCAAAACATCCTCCCATGTGTCTGCTTCAGCAAAAACATCCTCTCATAAGACAGTTTCCAAAAGAAAAAAAAATCACACGACACAACTGTGTCTTCAAAGAAACCAGAAATCTCCACTTCATTGTACTTTGGAAGGAAAAGAGGTAGGAGAGAGGATGCTTTCTTCGGGTGGAACTTGACCCAAGGTTGAGACCACTGTAGCTCAAGCCGACCTCAAACTCAAGCTCCTCTGCCATATCCCCTCAGATACCAAGATTACCAGTATACCATTATATCCAGCTTGAGGAAAGGCTTTGACGAATCAATTGAATGAGATTTGTCTCTCACTTACTACAATATCCTCAGACACAAAGGTAGATAAACAATGTAACGAGCCTTAGAGACAAGGTGCCTTGGTTCTTCTTTGCCAATGCGTAGGAAGAAGTATTACCAAGCTGAAATGGGAACTCTAGCTTTCTCATCTCTGAGATCAACTCCAGCAACAACATGGAAACGCCCCCACTCTTAACTTTAGATGATGCTTTGCACTTTTGTTTTCCTGTTTTCAAGCCTTTAGCAGATCTCTGCTTTGAATCCTTAATCATATTGGAACAAAAAGACTGAAAACTTTTGACCTTCCAGAGAAAGTGTTAGGCTTTCGACACTGGGGAATTCTAATTCAAAAAGAGTGGCCAACCCAGTCCTGGTCATGAGCAGAAAAAAATAATGGCCTGTCTGGGCATCTCTCATGCAAGCCAGCTTAATGGTTTTCAAGGTCACAGTTCTTCTGAAGTATCCCCAGGGAAATAAGTTTTATCAAACTGTTGGGTTAGTCACATTGCTCTCTAAGGGAACAAACTGCTTTCCAACACAGTTCTGGGCAGAAAGTAATCTACTTTCCCCTTGATATTTCCTGAGATTGATGTTCTCCAAGTTACCAAGGCAAAGGGCTGACATAGATGAGATGTTTACAAGAATACCAAAATTTGGGATGGAAATTTTTAGTATAAGAGCCTTTGAAGATAAGAGGAGATGGAGACCGACATTCCTGGCAGCTCAGCCAGACTCGTCTTGGAGATGCCATTGAAAGGTTGAATGACCACAGTCACGGCCACAGCCATGGCTGTGCCACATTCAAAGCTGCTGCTTTACGGTGTTTAAACTTTCTGAGAAAAGAACTTGTCTTTCCCAGCTGTCTCCACAACAATTTCAAATTGAATTTTGGCTAACACCCTTTGCTTTCACCATCAATACACAGACTTTGTTCTCCAGATAAGATAGAAGAAAAGAAGAAGAAGAGGAGGAGGAAGAGAAGGAAGAGGAAGAGAAGGAAGAGGAGGAGGAGGAGGAAGGGGAGGAGGAGGAGGAGGAAGGGGAGGAGGAGGACAGCCTGCCAGCAGGGTATTCTTAGCTATGCATTCAGATAATCTGTGAGCAACAGGTAGGATTCTGATGTGAAACCAAATTTAAAGAAAAGTTTGATTCCCTCTTGTTTTTGTTTTTCAGTTAAACCAAATGTCATGTTTTTAGTAATATTTTGTTGTGAATAATATTTATTGTGGGTTTCTACCCCATTTTTGATCATTGGTTCTTAAATAAAAGACACAAAACCTTTATATTCTTAATAATCCTTAAAGCATTAGAGCTGGGCAGGTATCAACTCTCTATTCTATTTTGTCTACATCCCTATCAATAACCCTAAGATAGTACTTGCCGTGTTCTGCCTCAGCCATTCCTACTCCAACAGGCTGGCCTTATAGCCATATGCTTGCGATCTACCTATACCATTGTGCCTTCCTGCTACCCCCACCCTCTCCTCATGGTCTCTGCCTCAGACTCCAAACCTGGGAACCAAAGCCCTGCTTACCTCTCTTCTGCCCAGCTACAAGCTGTAGGCATCTTTAGTCACCAATAGTTTTAAATTAAGAAGCAAGGTTTGCACAACAAAAGCTGGCATTCGTGAGAATTCACTCTTCTTGAAGCAACTAGACCCTAGGAAACAGACTTTTGCATTACAATGCATAGCTACACACCAAACCTCAATAATATTTTTATAATTTATTCTTTGAGAATTTCAAACATTTATGCAATATGTTTGATCATACCCATCCATTCATGAATAATCAAGAAACAAGGCGACACTTTTCATAGCATTTCCTACAGGGACAGCTGGAAGAGCTTGGAAGGACAGTGAGGCTCCTGGAAGCAAAAGTGAAAACCTGGTTTTCTGCAGGCTCACCGCAAACATTCCAGGTTCTCTGCCTTCCCCAGGCTTGACCCAAATCTAAAATAGTTGCACAAAGTTCTTCTTACCTAACACCTGGAAAAGCCTTTGCTTTACATATTAAAGTGCACCTCACCAGCTATGAGCACAAAGTGGAATATCTCAAGATATCAATTACTGTAAAGGAGGCACAATAAAAAGGATGGTCTGTGGTTCCCGTTACAAATATAAAAAGAAATAAGACACACCAGACAACCCTTCGGGAGAACTGCTGTCATACGCCTACTGCACTGTGGATTGATAGCTGACAGCTGGCAACAGCGCACATGGACACTCAGCGTTTAGAGACTTTTGATATAATCTCTTCTGTACTAGAGGCCCCAAGACCATCCCACAAACTTTACATTTATTTCATTTGCTAGAAAAAATAGGATAGTATTTACTGCTAAGAATGAAACAAGCCCAAGAAGGGAACAGATAAGCGGTTCATCTTCATTCTCTAAGTTTTTATAGTTCTTTAGCAGAAAATTCTATAATTGAAAGCAGGATTTTTAATACTTTTCCTTGGACTATTAGTTTCTAAAAAAAATCATATAATTAATATTTAATATGCCATAACACAAATTTTAACACGATGGATTGTGCTGCCACATGAATATTAATACTAATATTAACTATTCTAAATAGGAAGTCATGTTACTTGTGACCTAGTGAAGATAGATACCCACAAACCTAAAAGCAGAACTTCATGAAGCAAGGTTTATTTGTCTTTGATGGTATTCTTGCCATTTAATCTGTTTTTCTTCAAAACCTAAGCTGCTAGTGGGTCTCACTAATTGATTTCTCAGCTCTCTGATGTGTCTAGACACTCAGACTGAAACACACCACATTTAATAAACTAAAGATGCCCAGTGCACCTGCTGGAGAAGAAATATCCCACAATCAGTCTTGCCTGTTCCCTCAGCCATTTCTAACACTTCCTCTTGGACATGGATGTAACTAAACAGTCGTTGAGCTGTGAAATTCCTCTGAATGGTATTTGTTGGTCAAAGACTTGGATTTTTACCAACATTACCAGTGCTTGACACTGTAATGATGGAGACCAGATAAGAGGGTGATTGACCTGACCTTGTTTTCAAGAGCTGTTGCCAGCCCTTGGTGTTAAGCACCTCAGGCCATAGAAGCAGATCTCTAAAAACATGACTTGGCCAGTGGAAGATAGCAAGCTATTCTTTTGGCCAGAAATAATAATTTTAAAATGTCAAAAGCAAAATTTCCTGAGAAATGTTCAATGTGAAGCTGTCAGAGCAACAAGCAGATCCATCCTTAAATCTGCTCAGGGCTGTAAACCCCTGCTATTCAAAAAAGCAGCCCCCAGCCATGAGATCCATCAAGTATCTGAAGTATGTGTGGTGTGAGGAGCCACTGTGAGTTTTTAATTTCCTTTGTTTTCCATTATTTTTAATTTAAACTTGGAATCTGATGCTCAACTGGGTATTGGAAAACTGGGAAGTAATATTTGAACATACTGGGATTTATGAGTCTATTTTTAATAAAATCAAGTACTAAAACCTTCCAATGAAAATGTAGTCTCTTAATGGTGATGTGGGGTATGAACAGAAAACACTGAAAAAATATAAAAATTTGTAGTGACTAATTTTTTATGTTGACTTCATATGGAAATGAAAATATTTTGGCAGTGTAGAGTCAAATAAGGTATATGCCACCGTTTGTTTGTTTGTCAGCTCTAGTTGCTAGGCAGCTAAAGGACTCATTCAGCTTAGAGGAGAATGCTATTGGATAGAGCTAACCTGTGTTTGTCTCCCTTTCCTAGTCCCCACACATGTCCAGGCATCTGTAGAACAAAGTCAGGAATGAAGACACCTTCGAAACCCAGCTGTCTCCCAGCTGACCCATGTCACTGTCAGATCCAGTTTGTGGAAGTAAGAACCTGGCTAGTCAGCTACTCACAGAGCCAATGCTGAATGAAACCTGGATTCAAGCACTTTGCTCATTCCTTATTTTATCTGCACTTCAATATATAAATTTTCATCTTATTTACCTATGTCTCCGTTTTCAATTCTTCAAATCACTTTTCTCTTTCAAGCACACACACACACACATCAGATCTAATGACACTTAAAAATGTCCTGAAATTTTAGGTAACAATTCTCTGTGTATAAACTATAAGATTATCAAACCACAGTTAATAATTTTAGAATATATAAAGGTAAATGGAGACTTTTTAGTGACCAAAGGGCGTCCTATTTCCTATCTATCAAGTTTAATTGATTCTCTATACAGAAACACTGGCATTAGCAGTACTTACTGGACAGAGAGTGCCAGCTGTCTTAGTGATTGTCTTTAATGAATTAAACCAGAGGTCCCCTAAGACCATCAGAAAACACAGATATTTACGTTATGATCTATAACAGTAGCAGAATTACAATTATGGAGTAGCAATGAAAATAATTTTCTGGTTGAGGTCAAGACATGAGCCACTGTATATTAAAGGGTCACAGCATTAGGAAGATTGAGAACCACTGTATACAAGTGTTTTCTTTCATTTAATCCCCCAAAGCAATTATTTATTCAATAGAAACGCAATGATTGCATCTGGAGTTTTACATGCAGTGTGAGATATAAAGGACTGCTGCACTTGATGACTCTGTTCAAGTAAGAAACTCAGGAGCAGAGGGGCCAGGCTTTCCACTGTCTTTGTTTCTAACATTTTCACCCCATGGTTCCCTCGATGAACTGTATAAGGATATCTGAAGTCCATGCCTGTGACTGTGCTACTCATAGACTCAGAAAACCAATAGAAGAAAAAAACGGGTGTAGAAAGAAGCTAAATTCCCACAACATCTCAACAATAATACGATTTCCTTAACAAGACCTCCATGACACCATCAGTTGACATGCCAATTTAAATGGGGAGATGGCATAGGCCCATACCCGTGAACTACAAGCAATCAACAGCTGCTGAGAGAGGGAAAATGGGTGTTCTCTGTGGATGAGCCCCCATAGGTTATTCAACCCTAAGTGGTCTGCCCTAAACATGTCACATATGAGTAACACTAAGTAGACGAAGCAGGTAGTACTTATACATGCATCCACACATATGTAACAATAAAGAAGTCATGAATTCGAGGAGGAGTAGAGCTCACTGGAAGAATTGGAGGGGATAAAGGAGAGAGGTGGAAATGATGTAAACATGATAATTGTGTATGAAATTATATATTTTAAAAAGCCTTTGACACACACGTATGTATATACATATATATGCTAAGTGGGGTGTGAGAAGCATGCTATGGCTTGCTCTTAAGCACAACACTGCTTCCTGTAGCATCACTTCCTGTGTGAACCAGAAATGTGTTCAGAGGCTCAAGCTGGGATCCCAGATGTAGTCCAAGAGGTCTGGCCTAATCAATGAGTTCGTTCCTTGATGGACTCATATAACAGTAGTGTTATTAATGTAGTCTAATGGGGAAGTGGAAAGATTTACCTTGTCTGCACCTCTTCCTTTCACCTCTGTGTTCTCTGAATCGTGAGGCAGGCAGCCTCTGCCATAGGCCCTTGCACCATGGGCCAAAGCAGTAGATCTAGCCCACATGGGACTCAAAGTTACCAACTGTGAACAAAAAGAAATCTCCCTCTTTTCTGTGTTGCTCCTCTAAAAATTTGCCACAAGAATGAAAATCTGAAGAACACAGATAGCCAGCCGTGATCCCAGGAATGTTTACAGAAACAAGCAACATTTCAATAACTCCTAATATGATCTGATATGTATTTAATTCTTATTCTTTTTTGCATGTTAGTGATTATCAGTGTGTGTGTGTGCGTGTGTGTGTGTGTGTGTGTGTGTGTGTGTGTGTGTGTGTGTGTGTTTATGTCCATATGTGCAGGTGCCCGTAGAGGCCAGAAAAAGATATCAAATCTCCTGAAACTAGAGTAATAGGGTTGTGAGATGCCTAATATGGATTCTGGGACTTGGACTTGGATCTTCTACAAAGTAGTCTGCACTCTTACCTGCTAAGAGATCTCCCCAGGCCACTTTTATTAATATTCTTAATCTCTTAGTGCACCTAAATTGTATAGTATACTTGGTCATAGGTGTGTGTGTAATACTATACATTGTTGACTGTTGGTTCCATCATATTAAATAATGGACATTTAGTTACCACTGTACTCAATGACCATCAGTAAGTGACTATCATACTCAAAACCAGATTTCTGATGACACTCAAGAGCTCATGATACTCAGCTTCCTCAGAGCAGCATGGAAACCACTACCCAAAGGCAATGTCGGTAATGCTATACCTCTACCAAATTCTAGTTATTCTGTTCAGAAGTTACAGTGGGGTGGATATATATATATATACATATATATATATACACATTATATATGGATATATATACATTATATATATGTGTGTGTGTATATATATATATATATACATATATATATATATATATATATATCCCTTGTATGTATGTATGTATGTATGTATGTATCTATGTAAAGGGAAATCTTTGAGGCTGCCATTTGTGTAGCCAGCAAGGCATCTTCTTGGTAGACTCCATTTATCAAGCAATCTAAGTGTGTCCAGGAGATAGCTATGCCACAATAGCTCTGAAAACAGACTTCTCTTTTACTTACTCTTTTATTATTTAAATGAATTTTATACATCAAACACATTAATGATATTGAGTATTTTGAGAATCAAATAATACATAAAAATTTGTTCAACTTTTATATTCATATCCTTTCATACCTTAAATTAAAATATAATTAATGAATATTTAATACTACCCATAACTGAGGATCCAATATCTAGTGCTGAATACTTAATTATTTCAAAACATACAAAATATTCTTTGGGAGTTAAGCACAGTAAAAGAGCATAAAATATTAAAAATGAATTATTAAGAAATATATGATACCTTATATGATACCATCTGACATAGTGAGAGAGTGTTTAAAACACATTTTGTATCTGTGTACATTGTCTAACAATCAGTTTACTTAAAAAAGATTATCAGTGAAAACAGACTTCTTGAGCATGGACAATGTCTTACTTCTGAGATATATCATAAGAAGCACCCTGAACAAGTTACTTAACTTCCCTCAGCCTTGGTTTCCCCTCCTTTAAGTGAAAAAAGTAACCAGGAAGTTACATTGTGAACTAGGGAGATTGACAGTAGCTGCATGTGTTGTGGAGATGGCATAGTACAGGGAGAGAAAATGGTGCTCACCATGATGTGTACATGCAAAACTTATATTCTTTAACTTAAAAATATATTCTCCTGGGTTGGTATCTAACATCTTATATTTTGGCTGTGAGCCTAGCCTTTAACTGCTGAGCCATCATTCCAGCCCTTCTTAAGTGTGATGAATATTTTCTTGCCTGAATTCATCACAGTTTGTATATCTTGTCCCCAACTAAAGGACATGTTGCTTCCATTAACATCTGTGCATAGGTATCTGTGTGAAATTAGACTGTTCAAATCATTTAAGTAAAAACCCAGCAATGATTATGAGTACATCCAATGTAACATAGTAGGTTTACCTACTGTGGGTTGTTTAACCAGTGTGGTGGTCTTAGTTGCTCTGTGGTTTGGATGAGAATGGCCCCCATTGGTTCATATGTTTAAACTTTTGGTCCCCAGTTGACAGAACTGTTTGGAAGCATTTGAATGTGTGGCCTTGTTAGAGACATATCAATTAGAGGTGAATTTTGAGGTTTCCTAAGACTTGCACCATACCCAGTGTCTCTGTCTTGCAGTTGTGTCTGAACACAAACTCTCAGCTATTGTTCCAGCACAATGCCTGACTACCTGCTGCCACGCTTCCTGCCATGATGGTCATGGACTCTAACCCTCTGAAACTGTAAGTTCCAAAAAAAAATCTTTCTTCTATAAGTTTGTTTGGCCGTAGTCTCTTATTATTGTAATAGCTTTTCTATTTTCTGACTAAGACAGTTGTCAAGTTGATTAGACCTGGAATCAAATTAAAGACAATCTCTGGATAGGTCTATAAGGTCATTTCTTAGAAAACTAACCAAGACAGGGAGGGAGGAGATGCTCCTCTAGAATGGGCAGAACTTTTGTATGGCGCCTGTGGCCCAGATGGAAAGATGTCTGAGGGAGAAGCAGGACTAATTTTGCCTGCTTGACTTAGCTCCCTGATGCAAGTGCATTAAGTAGAAACTTGTGGTTTCTTTGGAAAGCCAGTTATGTCAAAGAATGTTCTGCTGGGGCACACAGGTGAAAAGATGTTTTGCTAAAGCAGACACATGAATGAATGTGAAAGGTTTAGAAGGAATATATATATATATATGGCCCCACAGATAGTGGGAGCTTGAGCATCACTTTGCTCTGTGTTCTTCTTTGGTGCTGATGACATGTGTGACTGACATAGTGAGAGAGTGTTTAAAACACATTTTGTATCTGTGTACATTGTCCCTTTACATTGCTTAGATGAGCTTTGCTGGTGGTGTCTTGATAGAAAGAAACCTACTTCAAAGAACTTCTCATGAGGTTCCTGCAGCTTCTTGCCACTTCCGCAGAGCCAGGCCGGTTGGTTTCTCCTGGATTGAACAGCAGTTACTGATTCCTGTGTTGCCTGTCAAGTGGAATGGACTGCAGCTGCTGATTCATGGGTGGTGTCTGCAGCTGCAGACTTCTGTTTGGTTGTTTGCTAGTAGACTGGACTGAGAACAACAAAGATTGCAATTGTCCCAAAGAACTATATATAAACAGGTCTATTCCATCATGTACTAGTAATTTTTCTTTTCTACTACCCCTGGTGGGTGGTGGGCTAGAAGAGAGGTTGAACCCTTATTAAAGTAGGTTGAGAAAGATGTATGCCTACAAGTACATCTTGATTTTCTTTTGGTACCTGCTTCTGCTTTTGCTGACCTGCTTTTGCTGACAATGGAATCCAGTTTCTTCAGCTTTTTTTTTTTTTTTT
>NW_022196915.1:45489645-45495589 GCF_008632895.1 Mastomys coucha
ATTGGCGTTCTCTTCAGGAAATTTTCCCCTGTGCCTATTTGCTCGAGGTTCTTCCCCACTTTCTCTTTAATATTCCCTCCCTCTTCTTTCCCAGTTAAGAGCTCCTACATTTTTCCTACTTCCCCTTTATACCATTTCAATCCTATCTTTCCCACTCTAGAGCTCCCCCACCCCATGGTCCCTTTTCTTTCCCCTGGCTTCTGTAGTTACTCAAGGTTGGATACCCACATCTAAGATTTAGAGCTAGGATCCACAAATAAGAGAAACGATATGGTATTTGTCCTATGAGGTCTTGAATTACTTTCATTGTAATATTTACTAGTTTTGTCGATTTACCTGTGGATTTCATTATTTCTATGGAAAACCATTCTTCTGGAAAGGAAATTGAAATAATGAAGTCTGCAGGTAAGATAATACATTGATCATTTGTTTGGTTGAACAATGGCAACTTTCCTATACACATGACAACTGTGCTTTAGTGCTATCCGCTCCATGGCCACTGTTACTTGGGGGCAGGAATCATCATCAAAACCCACAGAAGTTCAATATTTGAGATTTGGGGAGTGTTTTAAGAATATCAAAGTATGCCAGGCAGTGGTGGCACACGCCTTTAATTCCAGCACTTGGGAGGCAGAGGCAGGCGGATTTCTGAGTTCGAGGCCGGCCTGGTTTACAGAGTGAGTTCCAGGACAGCCAAGGCTACTCAGAGAAACTCTGTCTTGAAAAAAAAACAAACAAAAAAGAAAGAAAGAAAGAAAGAAAGAAAGAAAGAAAGAAAGAACGAAAAAATAGTAAAAGAATGTCAAAGTATAATCACTGAAGTTCAATTTTTGAAAAGCTTGAACATACAAAAAAAAGTCATATTATCTTAGAAAGATTGTTACCTGTGCCTCAAAGAATAGTACATAGTGCCCGAAATGACTTCAGCAACTATCTCTCATGCAAAGTCCTGTTTTGAGAATAAAGAAATGGGAAACTCAGGGAGGTAAGTGATTGACACTTCCTAATGCCCTTCATGGTGCTCACAGTGGGTGGAAGTCTGAGGGAGTGGGAAGAACAGAATGTCAGAAACTTCTTGATGCTCCTCCACATTTTACCTGTGGACACTCATCTCTGATGTGTGATGTTGCTGCTGTTGTTGTGTTTGTTGTGTTTTATTATTATGGTTTAAGACACAAATAAAATCATCACATCACCTCAACCACTCCTCCCTAATTTCACCTTACAACAGCTCATGTTTTGGATTTCTACCAGGGGTTTTTAAAGATTTTACTTAAACCTTATGTCTAACCACCTCATTATGATAAAGTATTGATGTTATTTCCCCCTTTTCAGATAAAAGCATACTTTTAACAAATCTTGGCTTCTAGCATTCTTTTAAAACTTAATTTCTAAAACAGTTTAGATTTGGTCAAAATAGAAATTTATGCGTGCATCCCATGAACTCTCTCTAGCTCCACTTATTAATAACTCAGCCTGATGTGGTCCAGCTGAGGCCATGGGTAACAAAGTTAGTGTCTTCTAATTAACTCGGGTACACGTGGTCACATCCCCTGGTTCTTATTAATGTCTGTTTCATTTCATGTGGCTGTTCAGGAAACCACATTCTCTCACTCATCTCTTCTCCTTATGTGGCCTTGGATGTGAGCATGCCTTTCCATGCCTTGGAGGAGTCCTGGTCAGAATCTTCCTCCATTCTGCATCTTTTGGGAGTTGTCTCGTTTGTAGACGCTTGGCAGTGTTTTTGGGTAGAAGAGCACAGAGGTTGGCCATTTTAAGGGGGTGTACTATTATATCAACACAGTACTGCCATTGACTTTGAGGTTTGTGCCCTGGCTTAGGCAAGGTCTGTTCAGTTCTTTCCTGGAAGTTGCTGGTATCCCCTTCACATGGAAGTCACTCTGCACATGCCAGCCTCAAGGGTGAGGAGTTACAGCTCTCTACCTTAAGAGCAGAGAGCATTCTAGTAAGTTATTTGGATTTCTTCTGCAAAGGCAAGTGTCCCTCTACCCCACTTTACTTATTTGTTCAAACCTTTGCCTATATGAATGTAGACACTGGGTATTTATAGCTTGAGTTATAATCCTAGGTTACCTTGTTTAATTTTGGTACTTCGTCCTCCTGGCCCAATCATAAGAGGCTCTTTATGAGGGGTTCTGAGTTCTTTCGAAATGCTCCCAGCAATGCAGAGTTTCTTTACTTCTGGTTCCTGGGAAGTTTTGCTTTTCTGCTGTTGTTTGGTTTGGTTTGGTTTGGTTTTTCATTTTGATTCTACCAGAGGTTCCATGCCACAATTCCAGATCCAGCCTTTTCTCTAGGATCTCAGATTCCTTCAATCAGAGATTTGGGTCCAAAGCCAAACTTTGGGATTCAGGTTGAATTCATTGCTCCTGAAGTATTGTTACTTCTGTCACATGGCAGAAGAAAAAAAAATATATATATATGGTGTGCATGTATTTGCAAATGCTACTATAGCTAAGTATAGCTCACACTAATGGCTTCTATTCCTACAAGAGTTGCTGCAGCTTCCTCCATAGTGTGTCTGTGAGTCCCATTTTTATAGCAAAACTCCTGGCTACCATCATCTCCCATCCATTTACTCAATCTTTCACATCAATATACGTGTGCTTATAATATATGCTAATATCCATATTAGTATATATATATATATACTTCACTATATAGACAATACCATCAGAATCATTGGCCTATGTCTTCCCAAGTTGAGATTGGGTGCCTTTTAGAGCAGTCTTGCCTTCCGTTTTATATGTATGATTTGTTTCCATAACTGACTGGCCATCACTCCACACACTCTCTATACCTTATCTAGTATTTTCTCATGTGTTAAAATAAAATTAGACCCTTTTCCATCTTCATTCATCCCTGATGTTCCCCAGATACCAAACATATCTATTTTCATTTTTCAGACATTATGGTCCACTCTGCAGTTATGTTTTGCTGGCATTGACCAATGTGTGAAGTCATGTGTTCACCTTGACAGTATTATGCAGGACTATTTGTCCCCCTCAAAATTTTCCCGTGTTTTGCAACCCTTTCTTTCTCTGAACCCTAGTCACCCAATTTCCCCTTTTAATGTATTGGGGTTGGGTAATGCAAATACGTAGACAGGCATCCATAGAAACCAGGAGCAGGTGTCATTTCAGGAGGTTTTGAGCTGCCCAATATGGGTACTGGGGATCGAATTTGTGCCCTCAGCAAGAACATACACATTTTTAACCACTGATTTGTGTTCCCAGCTCTCAACCAATGGTTTTAACTGTCTATTTCCACCCTTACCAGAATATCCTGTAGCTAAAATCCACCGCAGGAAACCTTTTTTTTTTTTGAAAAGAAAAATTTTATTTAAAATAGCATTACAATATCTAAGACTTTGGGCTCTATGAATTTGCACACATAAGAAGGGAAATTACATTATAGAGGTAAATGGACAAGGGCCTTTCCTGCAAGTTTGACATAAATATAGAAAGTCCAAACAGACAGAAGCATAACAGAATTGTTGAAAGAATATATTTACTATTGGAAATGCTGACTTAAAATGCCACCTAATTTTACCCTAAAGGAAAATTCAACAATTATTTTCTTTTTTTTTCTTTTAGATATTTTCTTTATTTACATGTAAATTTCTCCATTCCCAGTTTTCCCTCCAAAAAACAAAGAAACAAACAAAAACAACCAAAACAAACCCCTGTTGCCTCCCACTTCCCCATGCCTGCCACCCCGCCCTCTCCCACTTTCTGGCCCTGGCATTCCCCTACACTGGGGCACAGAACTTTCACAGGGCCGAGGTCCTCACCTCCTATTGATGATCGAATTTGCAATCCTCTACTATACACATGCTGCCTGAACAATCAGACCCCTCCATGTGCAGTCTTTGGTTGGTGGTTGAGACCCTGGTAGCTCTGAGGGTACTAGTTAGTTCATATTGTTGTTCGTCTTAAGGGGCTGCAAACCCCTCAGCTCCATTGGTCCTTTCTCCAACTCCTTCACTGGGGACCCTGTACTCAGTTCGATGGATGGCTGTGAGCCTCTACATCTGTGTTAGTCAGGTACTGGCAGAGCCTCTCAGGAGATAGCTATATTTAGGCTGGCTTGCCCTTCCTTCAGTCCCTGCTCCATAGTTAATCTCTGCAACTCCTTCTGTGGGTATTTGGTTCCCCCTTTTAAGAAGGAATGAAATGTCCACCTTTAAGAATGGCTTCTTTCACTTAGAAATATTCACATAAATGGCTTGCCAACTCATTTATTTTTAGTGATAAATAATTATTCTATAATAACATACAATATTTAATTGTTCACTACTGAAGGACATCTTGGTTTGTTTTAGTTCTTGACACAGAAGAATCAAGTTGGATTCTGGCTATTAACAGATGTTTATAGCCAACTTGATTCTTGTTGGCTATGTACAACCTTAAAACAAATTGTGAAAGTACATATGGACAACTTGGTTTTGTGCATATGAGGTTTTTAAATTTGTTGATTACATACTTAAAAGCATCATGGCATGGACATGTGCTTCCTGAGCAACTGTGAAACTGTCTTCTAGAATAGCTGGACCACTTTGGGATTGCACCATCAGTGCCCCATTGCTGCTGTTAGTCCAGTGCTCAGTGCCTACAGTGCTGTCACTCTACAGTTTAGACATGCTGACGTGTGTAGCAGCGGCTTGTGGTTTAAATGCATGCTTTGAGTCTGCAAAGGATCTCAGCATCCATTCCTGTGGTTGGCTTCCAGGTTCACATCTTCTTGTGTGAAATGTCCTTTCAGATACTTTGCCCACTTTCTTTTTATTGGGTTGTTTTTGTTCTTATTGTTGAATGCTAAGAGTTCTTTGTGTGTTTTGGATACATGCTTTATCAGATATGACTTCCACAAATATTTTTCTTCTAGTCTGTGGCTGATGTTTTCTTTTTTGGTGATTTTAATGTTGAGTTATTACTCCTATGTAGATGTGTGTATAATCACGATGTGTGGGGAGGGAATCCATATGCCACAGGACTCATGTGGAGTTCAGAGGGCAACCTTGAGGGATGGGATCCAGGTCTCACATTCAGATTGCCGGGTTTGTGCTGCCTAAGCTAAAGATTTCAGTTTCA
Organism: Mastomys coucha; assembly: GCF_008632895.1. Taxonomy (NCBI): domain Eukaryota; kingdom Metazoa; phylum Chordata; class Mammalia; order Rodentia; family Muridae; genus Mastomys; species Mastomys coucha. The sequence continues at coordinate 45,494,760 of NW_022196915.1, forward strand.
GTAGAGTTTGATTGTCAATATTTCCTTTTAATCCTATTTTTAAAATTTGTGCTAAACATCCATCACCTCACTCAGAATCACTTAGATCATCTCTTTATTACCCTCCAGCTTTGAAGTCTTTGATTTTACATTTGGGTCTATGAATCATTTAGTGAAAAATGTCAAATCTGTGTCTACATTTCTTCTTAATTTTTCTTGTGTCTGAGAAATTAATACATGTGCACAACAAAATATGATCACTTTCATCTCTATCCACCCCTCCTCCCCTCATAACTTCCACAGAATTCCTCCTCAACTTCACATCAGATTGTTTGTTTCATAACCCACCATACCCAGTGAGTGCTATCCGTGTGTGCATGGATGTGGAGCCATCCAGGGGAGCATGGGCATTCCACCAACAGTAAATGCATGTGCAGTTGATTCTGCATCATTTACTGAGATAAAGCATCTTTCCTCTACGGAATGACTTTGCTCCTCCATCAAGCCTGGTCAACGGTGTGGGGGTTGTTCTGTTCTCTCATCAGTCAGGTTACAGTAGCTTCAAGAAGTGTAGCATCGAAAAAATAAAAAAGATGAACACCCAGAGGAAGCTCCACTCCCAGATGATCTGACACACCCAGGATCAGAGGTAAGCAAGAACCAAAATCTGTCCCAACACTGGGAGTAACTGGGTCCAGCGGGACCAGGCACACAGGAACTCCACCAACCCAGTGACTCCAGTTCCTTCCGGTCTGTCTGGGTTAGTGTTCTGAACAGACCTTTGGCACAAGCTCTGCAACCAGTCCCACAACTCACAGAGAAAGCCACACTCCCAGGTGATTTAACAAGCC
>NW_022196915.1:45497003-45497480 GCF_008632895.1 Mastomys coucha
AACATCAACATAAGGAGCAAAACTACACCCTAGAAGAAACAAGAAGGTAATCTTTCAACAAATTCACATAAACCTAATTCTACCTCTTACAACAGAAACAACAGGAAGTGACAATTATTTTTTATTAATATATTAATTTGAAAATTAATATTACCAACATACCCTAATCGATTGAAATCCAATAATATGAGGAATTGGAAATTTGTTGATTGTCATCCAATGATCTCTCTAATTTGGTAATTGGAGAAATAGGTCCAATATTGTATAATCTATATACACTGACCGTGTCTGGCTGTGTACAACATAAGGGTCTTGAAATCTTACTTCTCCTATCTCAGCCTCTCTATTAGTAGTATTGTTTATTTCATGCTTTTACACTACACTATGGTTTTCAGAATAGCTTATATATTTCACAAGTATTTATATACCCAAAAGAAACATAGATGATTAACTAGGGAGGTGGCTTGTAAGAGAACA
>NW_022196915.1:45498304-45518606 GCF_008632895.1 Mastomys coucha
CATCATAATGCAATAAAAGTTAAAAAAAAAAAAAGAAGTGTAGCATCCAGCTTTGTTCCTCTTCGTTGGCTACTTCGAGTCTTTCTATACAAAGTTTAGGTTGGTTAATTCCTGCAAAACAGTCAGCTAGTAAATTAAAACTGTTGAATATAAGCCAGGAATACTGACACAAGCCTATAATCAGCACTCAGTCTGAAGAAGGTGGATTGCCACAGTTCCTGGATCACTAGAGCCCTTGGGTAGTACTGGGTCACTGTGAGCTACATACCAAGGTACTATCTATGTTGAAAAAAGAGAAAGAGGTGCATGTAGTGAATGGGGTAGGCATTTTTCATGCATAGGTCAAGGTGAGAAGGGCAGATGTCCTCCTGACAGTCTGTCTTCCCATCTTTTAACATGGAATTTCTCACCTTCTGTTTATATCTATCTCAATTTCTTTTATTAGACTTTTGTATCTTTTCATGCATGGGTTTTATATGAATTTGGTTAGAATAACAGCTAAACATTCTCTGGTTTTCAGCTACAAATTTTGGAGGTCCCTTTCTGGGATGTAGGAAAGCAGCTGGAATTTGTGTGTGAGCTCCAATCCTGGTCCCCTAAACCCTGAGCTCTGCATCCTCACCAATAGTGCATATGAGCTGCAAGGAGGTCGTCTGCCCCAAGTTCTTTGAAAAATAATTAGACCTATGGTATAGCCTTCTCTTTTATCTTGTATAATGTCTGTGTTAACAGTTTCACAGGACGTAAAATAATATTATCTTTAATTTCCTAAAGTTCCTTTTAACTAATACTTTAAGGTGTAGGCTATTGATTTTAAGATCTTTCTTCTTTTTTATTTTTATAAATTTTATTGCAGTGTATTTGACAAGTTAAAAAGCATACATTTTTTCTTGATGTCCTTGTTTTTAATAGCTGGGTAGGATTTCATTGTGTAAATGTACAACATTTACCTATTCTTCAGTTGTGGGACATGTAGGTCATTTCCAGTTTCTAGCTATTACGAATAAAACTGCTATGAACACAGTTGAGCAAGGGTCCTTGTGGGATGGTGGAACATCTTTTTGGGTATATGCACAGGAGTGGCATAGCTGGGTCTTGAGGTACAGCAATTCATAATTTTATGAGAAACTACCAAATTGATTTCCAAAGTGGTTTTAAAAGTTTGTACTCTCACCAGCAGTGGAGAAGTGTTCCCATAGCTCCATATCACCAGCATGTGCCATCACTTGAGTTTTTGACCTTAGCCATTTTGAGGGGTGTAAGATGGAATCTCAGGGTCATTTTGATTTTCATTTTCCTGATGACTACGGACATGGAACATTTCTTAAAGTGCTTCTCAGCCATTGGAAATTCCCCTGTTGAGAATCATGAAATTTGTAGGCAAATGGATGGAACTAGAGATATCATCCTGATTGGGATAACCCATACCAGGGAAGACACACATGGGATGTCCTCACTTATAAGTAGATATTAGCTATAAAGTACATGATAACCATGCTACAATCCACAGACCCAAAAAAGCTAAGAAACAAGGAGGATCCGGGGGGGAGGCTTGAATCTCACTACCTGGATGGAGGGAGTGATCTGGGTGGGAGAGGGGGTGGGGAGGGAAATGGGAGGTGGGAATAAGTTGTGGGGAAAACCAGGTTGGGGGAAGAGGGCTGGCAGAGAAGAGAAATCGATGGGGGGGGGGCATCTCTGAAATGAGCTGGAGACCTGTGATAGGGGAGATTCCCAGGAGTCCATGGGGGTGATTCTAACTGAGACTCCTAGCAGCCAGAGATGTGGAGACTGAAGTAGCCACCTCCTATAGCCAGGCGAGACTTCCAGTGGAGGGTGGGGGACACTAACCCACCCATAAAACCTTCAACCAAAAATTTGTCCTGCCTACAAGATGTGCAGGGATAAAGATGGAGCAGAAATTTAGGGAAGGGGCAATCAATTACTGGCTCAACTTGAGACCCATCCTATGGGAGAGAACCAACCCCAGACACTATCAATGATACTCTGCTAGGCTTTCAGAGAGGAGCCTAGAATAACTGTCTCCTGAGAGGCCTCATTCAGCAGCTGATGAAAACAGATGCTAAGACCCACAGATTAGGCAGAGCTCAATTGTGAAAGAGTGAAAGAGGGGGTGGGGCGAGGAAATTAAGGGAGCCAGAGAAGTCAAGGACATCACAAAAAGACCTAGCTAGAGTCAACTAACCTGGGACCATGCAACCAAAGAGCATGCAGAGGCTGGACCTAGGCCTCCTACAGAGTTATAGCAGATGCTCAACTTGGCCTTCAAATGGGTCCCCTAACAATTGGAGCAGGGGCTGTCTCTGACTCTGTTGCCTCCTTTGGATACCTTGCTCCTAGCTATGCAGCCATGTCTGGCCTCAGTGGGAGAGGATGTGCTTAGTCCTGCTGTGACTTGATGCCCCAGAGCAGGCTGGTACTCCTGTGGGGCCTTCCCTTCTCTGAGGAGAAGAGGAAGTAATGGGGAGGGGCTTGTAAGGGTTGAACTGGGAGGAGAGAATGGAGGGGGCAGCAACTAGAGACTGGGATGTAAAGTGAATAAATAAATTAATTAATTTATGAGAAGAAATAAAATAAATTTTAAGTGTCCCTTTAAAAAAAAACACATACATTTTAAGATACATAGTTTACCACTCTATGCCCTATGCCCATCAACTTCCCTTGAAGTACTCTCAATAGCCATAAACTACATCCTCTGGGCTCCAATTTTCTGCCCACAACAGGAATAAACAAATGTAGAGACCCACAGCCAAATATTAGGTAGATCCTGTGGAAGAGGAGAGGATGGATTATAGGAGCCAGAAGGATCAAGAACACCACAAAAAAAAAAAAAAAAAAAAAAAAAAAAAACCTTACAGAATCAACTAACCTGGACCCATGGTGGCTCACAGAGACTGAACCACCAGTCAGAGAACATGCATGGGACTGACCTAGGCCTGCTGCCATAGGTAACAGCTGTGTAGTGTGGTCTTCCTGTGAGACTCATAACAGTGGGACTGGGGGCTGTCTCTGACTCTTTTGCCTGCCTTGGGACCCTTTCCCAATACTGAACTGCCTAGTCTAGCCTCAGTAGAAGATGTGCCTAGTCTTACTGAAACCTCATATGTTAAGGCGAGTTGATATCCATGGGAGGCCTGCCACTTAATGAAGAGAAATGGAGGAAGAGTGGGAGGAGAGAAAGCAGGGAAAGGAGCGGGCAGAGAAGAGGGATCACAAACTGTGTTACTGGTGTAAAGTAAATTAACTAGTTAATTTAAAAATTCTGACATTTCAGAATTAAAGTTTCTTATTCTTATAACATTTCTTTCATGAAAATGCAATGTTTATAAACTTTATAACTATAGCCTTTTAAAAAGATATACAAACTCTGACTTGCAGAACTTTGGAGAACTTAGCTTTTGTTTCTTTAAAGAAAGGAATAAGTAAGTGAGATGGGAAAGAGAAGAGGAGCTGGGGCGCTGAGACCTCGGGGAGTGGCGGCAGTGGCAGCGGCGGCGGTGGACCCGGCTGTCCTGGTTGAGACGAACTTATTTGCTTTGCCATTGGACTTCCCCTCAGACTCAGAATCACTTAGTCTCCTGAAATCTGCATCACCTTCAACAAGGTGGACCGAATTATCATGTAGGAAGCCCTGGGTTTGACCCCATCACTGCACAGACCAGCTCTGATGACCATGCACACACCTGTGTTCTCAGCACTAGAGGAACAGAGGCAGAAGATCAGAAGTTCAAGGCCATCCTTGTCTAGGTAGTGATTTTTGAGACCAGTCTAAGGTATATGCGACTGTGCCTCAAAAGACAACCAAAAACAAACAGAAGAGCCATGAATAGTCCTAACTTTAAAGAAATGAGGATGCCTTCTAAAAGTGTGAAGAATAGGCTTACATACGTTGTGGTTTCTTGTGTCAAGAAACAAGCTATTTAGAAATAGGCTAATAACTAGTTCTCCATCCTACTCTGAATTTTAAAAGAAAACTCCAAGTCAGACTAAATTACCAACCAATCTTTTTGAAGTAAATGCTACTATGATAGCAAATAAATGATGTGACTAAATACTGTTATGAAAGCAGCTTAAGTAATAATGGCAGCTGTAAATGTGTATGTATTCTCACTTCATGTTGCTACAGAAGTGGTGTGCCTGAGTGGTTCTATTTTCTATTTTTTTATCTAATTAACTTAAAAATTAGGCAAATTAAGCCCTTTTAAATCATTTCATATAAGGTTAAGTAAGTTGTTCAACAGGGCCAAACTTTGACATAACTGAGGTGCTTATTTCCATATGTCCCTCCCTTTGCCCTAGAGAGTTAGAATTTGATTGAAGTGTGAGAGGTATGGCTTAGAGAATTCTACAGTACCTTACACAAAAGTGTCATGATTAAAATTCTATTTTATAAGGGAGTTATTCTGTAAGGATCCTGTCATTTTCTCTTCCCAAGGATTGAACTTAGGACTAACAGTTATGGATGTGTTGTTTCACCGAGCTTCATCACCCCATGTAACTGACTCTATCTCTATCCTCTCTGCTGCTGGGGGAATTTAACATTTTCAGTTGGGTCAATATTCAGTCACAGTTTTTCTCCCTTCTGATAGTTTCCTATAGGTGTTTTCACAACCACGTAGCACCATCCTGCTCGGTGTAAGTGAAGCAACAGGAAGCAGTCTTAGAAGCCTGACCTGATTCTCCATTGAGTAAGATGGAACCATTCCAGTCACCACACTGCTCCTCTGTGTCTGCCGCTGACCCAGGGACTCTCTTGCTCCTGCCCCTCCAGAAATCCGTCCAGCTTCTCTCTGCATCTCCTAGTCTCCATTTTCTTGAGTTTTGCTAAGTTTCTGTTCATTATGATCCTAGATATACGGACATGGTTCTAAATCCATCTACTGATGTTAGGAAGATAAAACATGTATATAGATTTTCCACTGTTGAAAAATAAATAAATAAAAAGCTAAAAATAAAAATAAAATCTTCTCACGGCTCCTGAACCTTAAGCTCTGTATTTTTACTCTTTTCCCTAGTCATATTTTAGTGAGAATATTGCTAGTTTGAGAACTATTCACTCTTTCTCAGCTGTATCCCACCAAGGATGAAGATTCTTCATTTCTGTCATGGTGGGTTTAGATTCCCAAAATTCCTCTCTCCTTCTTCCCACCCTCATCTCACTTTCTCTCTCTTTTCTACCCTTTGTTGACATTTTACATTAAAACCATTAGTATATGAATTATCTCTTTTTTTTTCATTCCTGGGATTTGTTCTAATGTTTTGTCATTTCAACTGTTTTTGTTTGTTTGTTTGCTTGCTTGCTTGCTTGCCTGCCTGCTCAGAATATCTTGTAGCTTTCATTGTAAGGTGGACTCAGACTCGTGTATTGAGTAAGAACTTAAATAACCAGGCTAGTTGAATGACAGTGGGTATTTTATATTGATGTGGTGAGGCCAGTCTTCACTTCCTGTTTTCAGTGTCTAGCATCAGAAGCTAGCCCATCTTTTGACATCTGTACTTTTCTCTCCCCATTGGTCTTGGGGTGTCCCTGGGAACTCCTGAAACAGAGCTCCCTCTTGTATCATCTTCAACTTCACTCTGTTTACATCCTGTTTATTCAGTGGTTAGAAGGGCTAATGAGGAGTAGTCTACATTTTTAAATTTTTACAACTTTACAGTCTCAAACTCTTTGTGTCCCTGAGCTACGGTTATTACAGAAATTTCTTACTATTTTCACCTCTTCATTTTAGGAGAAACATCAAGGCCAGCACAGGTTGGAATCGGGCATTTGTCCTTCCCTCTCGGTAAGCTGGGTTCTTATGAACTCTCACTAGAGAGTGAGCCTCGGTCGTGGAAAACACACTGGGCATGTTTCAAACGTTTTTGCTCACTTTTCCTGGTGCCAAGGACACGAGGTGATTTTTCTTGGATCCTACCATGAGAACCTGCTGGCATTCTTTCAGTTAAACTAGATGAGGCAAAGCTTCTTCACTCTATTGACTTTCTATAAATTTAGCATCCTGAAGTCCTTCCAATTACAGTCCAGCCTAAGAGATCCTTTTGGCAACTCCAGTGAGCTCTGCCACAGGTAAGCATATCCGTTAGAATTGACTTTCAGGTGGTAATCGTCTTTCCTAATGACTCAATGCTCTTAGACATCTAAGAAAAGCCAATGGTTTTCAGTTTTTCCAGCTTTTATTTTTTTATGTCATGACAATGAGAGGGACAGTTTCCTAGTACTTTAGAAGTGGGCACTGACACCGGAAAGTATTTGCATCTTTTTTTAATGTAGCATATTTAAAAGGCGTGACACCATGGTTAACATCTGGTTGCTAGATTAAAATTTTGTGGTTAGGAAAATATTTTTGAAAGTACAAGGCTAAGCGATCAACCCATAAAACTTTGCTCAAATGAACGAGTGTTCCACGGATAAAAATCCCTTTAGCCATTGGGAGGGTAGTAGCCATAAATCCCTCTTTCTTGCAGGCAATTTTACCATTTCAGCAGATGAATACACGGTTAAAATGAAATCTATCATCTGAGCAAACTATTTTCCCAGTTATTGAGTTAACTGAGGTGTGGCTAGGTTTCCTTAGGAAGACATTTGTCTTCTGATGAATGGGCTGCAGTTCATGCTAAGCAGTCAAGGCACTTGCCTGAAGTGCAAAATGTAAGAGAGACCAAAGAAAAATATCTTCATAATAAAGACAAATAATTCTCCGGGGCAGCAATTTAAAAAAAGAAGAAGAAGAAGAAGAAGAAAGATAAATGAGTGAAGAAAAAAAACCACTAAGAACAAAATATCAAGACACGTTTAAGAAAGACGGAAGAGAAGCCTATTCTGCAGAGCCCATACTGGAAACTAAGACGGGAGAAAGAGTTCCATCCTGGATTGTCTCCATTCTTCCTTAAATTGGGTACCCACCATAGCGTGTCAACTCCAGCCCAGCCCTGGGAGGAAAGGTCAAGTCACAAGATGTTGAAAAGTACTTGGTACAGAAAGACTTCCACACAGCTACTCGAAAAGTATTGTCTGTTGTTGTTGTTGTTGTTCTTGTTGTTGAATAATAAAGCTGTCCTTTCACTCAGTAGGTCTTTACATTGGTAGGTTGCAACAAAGGGTTGCAGTGATATGAAATGCTTTTGTCTGGCCCACGTGTGGATGGAGGTTGATGGTGTGTGCAGAAAATGTCCAGCGTAGTTTTCTCACCCTCTTGATGTTTACAGCTTAGAAGCTGCTCCCTCCAGAAACTACTCCTACTGAGATGAGCTAAACCTGCTTCCTAAGTCCACATGTCTACCATAAAGCCTGCCATTTGTTTACCTGTATATAATAACCTGCCTCCTCTTCCGCTGTATGCAATATCCCTGTTCAACGCTATTTAATAAACGTGCTGAGCGTCTGAGTTACTGATGTGTCAGGGGCCATGTGAGAGGAACAGCAAAGCAAGCAGCTTCGGAACAGCTCATTGGTTAGCACAGTCACGATGGGTAGCTGAGCCGCAGGACTACATTTCGTTTTCTGAGGGCCTCAAGATGTTGAGCATAGCTCTGCTTATTACCCTCCTGCCTTACCACATCCCCTGCAATTTGGGAGTTGTATGAAAACTCTAGAGGGTTTTCCAGCCCCTCACTGGGCAGTGCCACTGGGACTTACAATAATAGTGACTGACTTTTTCCAAACATTGCAGCTAGAGCAGATTAATGACTCTTCCACCAACTTTAGAAGGAATTTAGCAATGGCGACTGTTAGTAAAGTTAGGTTAAGATGTTTTTGTTAATGGCTTCGATTAGAAAATCTTGAGGAACAATTTAAAGTTTAGAAAACACACCTTTGATAGTTTATTGAGGGACTCCTTGAAGTCAGGGGACAAGAAAGCAGCCCAGTTACTAGTTGACATGCCTTTCTTGCTAAAGAAGAGTTGGTGACCAAAGGCTATGACTAATTTCTTGTACCTATTTATGCCCTTAGCTTCCTAATAAAAAATTGTTAATGAGTAGGTGTGCACCCTGAGGACTTTAAGTAGAAAAGTCAGATTGTTTTTTTATATAAGGAAGTTTAGATTTGGGATTAAGATTATTTGTAAGATTACTTTTTTAGATGGATAAATGAAATGACTCTTTATAACCACAAAAATACAGTCTGCCAGTAAAAGAACTGTCTGAGATGACTGCCTCACTTGCTTACTTACTCTTTGCTAATCTGTAATAAGTTGCTTCGATATGAATGTACGTGGATCCTTGGGAAGAATTTGTTTTTCACTGTAATATGTAAAACATTTAATCATGTAAGGGTATTAGGGAACATGTTATTTTTTACTTATACTTGTAATCATTTACGTAAAGAAAAATAGAACCTGACTGCATTGTAATATTTTATTGCTTCAAGGATTTTGCCAGGGGATATGAGCTATGAGGAGAAAATAAAGTTGTTGGAGCCTTCTTCATTCACCATGTATGCAAGTATGTGCCTGCTTTACATTAGTCACTGACCCCACATCTCCTCCTTGGGTCACTGAACTCACTGTCAGAGCTGGCCTTCAACGCTCAGGCTTCTCCACCAGAGATCCCAGTCCACCCAATCCCAGCTTTGCTATGAGTTTGAGTGTCCATATGTCTGTCTTTATTCCCTTGCTGTAAGTCAGATCCATCCCTGTAGCCATGATGATATCACACATGTGCAAGCACACACACACACAGAGAGAGAGAAAGAGAGAGAGAGAGAAAGAGAGAGAGAGAGAGAGAGAGAGAGAGAGAGAGAGAGAGAGAGAGAGAGAGAGAGAGAATTGGTCTCCCAGCAGATAAGAAAAATTAACATTTCCATAGAACTTAAGCATCTCTCTGTGGCCGTCTACAATTAGGCATCTGATGTTTCCATGACTTTGAACTCTGAGGTTACTCATTGCTTTCTCAAGCTGTTTCTACCTTTAAATACCTGCCAGTTTTTATACCTTATATAAATATATACTTTAAAAAGTAAAGATGTATATGTGTATATGTATATATATATATATTCATATATTCATATTTGCTTTTTAAAACTATAGACAGCTAAGACCTACATCATGGTATCTTGGTACTATGTGTTTCCTTCCATCAGGAATCTCCTCAAAGACTCCCTCCTTGACACAGTAAATGCACCTGAAATTCCTTCCCTTACCATATCTCTCTCTGTTCCTCTCTTTATAGCTAAAGAAGCTTGCATTTATAGTCAAATACCATTTTTCCAATAAAAATAAAGCTGCCTTTTAAGTATCACAGTCTTTTAAGTAAATCTAGAGTTGTGTTTAACTATATTATTTGGGTTTGTTTTTATCGCTTGTATAAATACATACTCTTCAATTGTATATACAGATTAAGACATTCCATGACACAGTATGCAATTTTAAAATGTGTTGGAGCAGAAGGAATCTGTCTTATCACTGAAACATTCCAACATTTCTTTTGATCTCGTTATACACGATCAAAATACACTCAAACGTGAGGGTCGGGACTTGCTGGGTGGTGGTCATGGAGGGGGACAGCTGTTTCCCTCTGTGCTGGTTGGTGGGCCCAAGCACATGCCAGCAACCAGCCCACAGCACTTTTGGGCATGCATGTCGAGAAAGATAGCCACAAAAAGCATGTTCTCTGCAAGACCAGATGGCAATCAGGGTGATTTGGTATTTTATATTTCAGAACTTTAATGCTCATAAACTTTTCAAGAATAATAAGGAGAATGGAAACTATCTGAGTTCTTTAGATACAAACCATGAATTTAGTACTTCAAGCTCATATATTGAATCACAGATAACAAGCTAAAAGTATATGTTAAATTTAAGCTGTGTTTTTTTTTTTTAATTGAATGATTACATCTCTGCACTATCAGAAAAATTCAGGCTGTTCTCAATACTAGCTATTGATTTTGTGTCCTGAGTCAAATATTCTGTAATCTTTTTCTATCACAATTTGCCATGTTACAACTGGATATTAGTTTTCAACTTCCAAAAATGTTCATCATTGTCCAATATTGCCATTATAATAAAAAGGCAAAGGAAATCAGCCCAGGGCATGTTATATTGCTTACTTATCTGAACTGGGAGTGTGTAATATACATTTATCATATCATGGATACAATTAGGGAGGAAAGATCTATCTCCAATATTAAATTCCATTTTTAATTATTTCTTGGTTAAATCCTTTAAGCATGCTACTTTTAGGGTTTGCTGTAAAATCTTTTAAACCACATGAAGGAAAGAGTGAAGAAGACTAGGAGATAAGTACGTGGAGGCATGGTCTGAGGCCCCGGGACACAGTGCATAAATACAAGAAGGAACCATGTCCACTGGCTTTCTCAGTCCATAAATTACCATCTTGATTTTTATTCAATACCAGGACATCTGATGCACAAGCAATGCAAAGAATGTCTGTGGATTAAAGAAGTTGGAGGAGAAGAGCAAGCATCAGTGTCAGGAGCTCTGAATGACTTGATCATGGTGCCAGATTTCAGGCAGATACTTAAGTGCGTTCTTCACATAACTGTGTGCCCGGAGTTGCTTCTCATAGATGGAACAGGCTTTGTGTTGCTTTTATTTCTAGACAGACGTCCTAAGTAAAACATTGGCAGAGAAACAATCCCATCACTAAATGTCCCTGTCATTTTGTCTTTTATGTGATTAGAGGCAGATGTTGCTTCACAAAAATCCTACAGCCTCTCTGTCTGTCCACCTACCCTTAGCGCTTGCCCAGCCCCAGCAGGATAAATATCAAACATGCCTCTTGGCTTTATGGCCCAGATTGGATACATGTATATTCTTGTCTCATCTTACTGTCACTTATTTCATACAAGGAATTTCCAAGTGGTTTCAGATTCTAAAATAAAACAATGAATCAATGGGCACATTTATTAAACATGCGTTTCAACTTGGTTGAAACGTTTTCGTAGAAGTATACTTGTCAAATACTGACAAGGCTGATCAAAAGCCAATTCACAAGAGACTTGATCTTCATGGCTTTTTAGCTCTGAGAGGGTATTTGACCCATCAGTGGTATAAACAAAATAACTAGTTTGGAGGAAGGTTTAATGATGGTCATCAGGGCTGGACAACTTTGCATTAGATTATGGAGCAATTTGTGTATGTATGTTCATGAGCACACATGTTCACATGCCACAGTGCACATGAGAGGTCAAAAACAACTTGCAGGAGTCAGATCTCTCCTTCCACTGTGTCTCACAGGATGGAATTCAGATCACCAGAGTTGGTGACAAGTGCTGTCAATCCCTAAGCACCTCACTCCTGGTAGTCTAATGGTTTGCATGAGGACAGCCTCGTCTTTGAATTGATAACACTACACAGTTCCCAGTAGAAACTACACGGGACATGCTAGCTATTTTCATTTGACGTGTTTACTGAAAATTCATGAAAGCATGAGAGCATACACATGCTTCCTTCTTACATGTGGTTTGAAAGTTGAAGGCTGAGCATGGCAAACATGACTCCATTCCCTCTGCCTTGCTAAAAACTCTTAGATCACATCTGTAAAGCTAGCCACCAGCCTCTATTCCCTTATTTGGCCACTTCCTCCTCCTGAGGCTGAGGAGGTCCCAAGGTCGAGCTATCAAAGTATTATAGTCCAGCAATCAAAAGCTTTCTTTTGACTCACCTAATTAACATGCCTGATCAAAATTAAACACCTCTTCATAACACAGTATTTTCTCTTTATAAACCTTTACCTTTATAAACTATTGCCTATGGGCCATGTCTGTTTACTCTCTATCCTTAGACAAGCCTTTCTCCCTCTGGGACAACCCCTTCCTCTCCCTTGTTCCTTTTTTCTTCTCATCCTTTATCTCCTGCCTTTGTCTCTCTGCGACAAATAAAGCTCCTTTATTCTGAGAACTTGGACTTGGGCTGTCTTGTGTCAAATACTGGTCCCTTCAGTCATTTCTTACCCAACGGTGACTTATTGGGAATATTTTTAAACTCTCATTTGAGGAGCTTCTTTTCACTTTCTTACTATTTTAATAATTCTTTGAGAATTTTATACAATATATTTTGTTTACATAGATACCAAAGTCTTTTCTAACCCATCCTATAACTATTCCCTCGACTTCATGTTCTTCTGGTTTTTAGTGATGCACGGACTCCAATTTGCACTGCCTATGTATGTACTCATGGGTGTGGGGCCATCCACTGAAGCATGGTCAGCCTACAAGAGTCATGTGCTTAAAGAACAGACTCTCCCTGGAAACCATCAAGTGTTCATGACTCTTCAGTTAGGGGAACTCCTCCCCTTTCAAGCTAGAACACTATGGTGATTTGGATAAGACTATTTCCCCACGTGTTTGAATGGCTGATACCCAGTTTGTGAAACAGTTTGGGAAGGTTTAGGAGGTGTGGCCTTGTGGGAGGAGGTATGTTGCTGGGGATAGGCTTTCTCTCTCCCTCTCGTTCCCTCCCTCTCTCTCTCTCTCTCTCTCTCTCTCATTCCCTCTCTCTCTCTCTCTCTCTCTCTCTCTTTCTCTCTCTCTCTTTCTCTCTCTCTCTCTCTTCCTCCTAGTTTTGTATTAAGGTGTGAATTCTCAGCTATTTGCCACCATGTCATTATTGTACCATTAAGGATTCTAAACCTCCGAAACCATAATTCTAATAGAGTATTTTCTTTTATAGCTTGTCTTGGTCATGATCTTTTGTCAGAGCAATGGAAATGTAGCTAAAGCAAATGTAGTCCAGCTTCATCTTATAGAAGCAGTCATGTTTGTTGTAAGGTCCAAAAGGCACTGTTTCACCATGGCCACGCCTGAACTCTGGCTCTTACAATCTGTATGGCCACTTGTGGGGCATCGGGCAGTGGGGAAATAAGGAGTAGAGGGCACCGGTGCCCTGCCAGAGCTCTAGGAGACTGCTGGGGAAACTCATGGGCCTCACAGGCGGCAGAACCTTGTTTCTGGGGATGGAGAAGGATCAGTCTTGGCTCTGGCTCTCAGGCACCACAGACTGCTGGGTACCACAGAAAAGCCATTTTGGGGATCCCTGGGCCACACAGAGGCAAGAGACGACAGGTTCTCACTCTCAGACATCCCAGACTGCCTTATGAGCTGAGAACATACCCTCAGGTGGACTCTGGCCTGAGGCCAAAGGGAGGAGGGCAGGGGGAGAGATCTAGCAGTTTACCACAGGGAGAAGAAAGTGCTTGGCAACTGGGGTACCTTGCTGTTGCCAGGTAACAGTGGAGCTGGGCATACCTGGCTTAGTCAGGTGACTGTAGGGGTGGAGTCCAGCCACAATACCAAGAGCTTGGGGCATTGTCTGTGTGACTGATCTACAGGATAATGGAGGGCTCTTGGTGTCAGGTGCCTAATGTCTTGGGGGCATAGTTCACTGTTCTGTCCCTTGTAGAATTTTCTGTTAGGTCTTCAGAGTAAGCCTCACTCAACCAGAACACAGACTGCCTTTCACAGTCCAGCACTCGCTCTCCTTTAATGGCCCTAATCCTTGAGGAGAGGCCAATATAGATCTCCAGTTTGTGTCTGAGCACTCCACTGAGGCTTACCTATTCACTTTGATCCATTGTGATTTCTCTACATTAGTTAACTGCCCAGGGTGGTACCACCCACAATGGGCTAGGTCCTCCTATTCTACAGCCATGCCCATAGGCTAATCAGACAATTCTTCAAATGAAGAAATTCTTCAATTGAAGTTGGCTGCTTCCAAGTGGCTCTAGTTTGTATTGAATTGACAAAAACTGACCATCACAGTAGGCCACACCTGGCTCTGGGCTTTCTGTTTGGCACTTTATGGCTTCTGAGAGGAGCATTACTGCCTGTGTAGGAAAACTCCAATCAAGTCTTTTATATGGAAATTTGTGTATATACATGTGTGTGTGTGTGTGTGTGTGTGTGTGCATACATATGAAACTATAAAATGGGTTTCCCTATGACTTTTTTTTTTTTTTTGCCAGTCAGTCTTGCACTTATTGTCTGTCGTCTCAGACCTTGACTGCAGAATTTGCACAGTAGGTACAGCCACGCCTTCTGCTGCTGCTGCTTCTTGGTCTTCAGCTTCACTTCGCACTTGGTGAGCTGGCAGCGCAGTGGTTCTAGTCTTCTCGGGTTGCAGGTCCAGGGGCTTGTACTTCTTGCCTTTGTAGAATTTCCTGAGGTTTTCTTTTTGAGTCTGGTTACTGACAGTGGGAACTCAGGTGATGGATTTGCATATCTTGGAAAGCCTGGATACTGCACCACCTGTCACTTTGAAGACACAAAGTTGGGACAGTTCTACCTTCAGATTGTTCAGTTGTTTCAACAGCTCCTCCTTCTTCTTGCCATGCAGGTCCTGAGCCTTAATTTTGGCCATTGCTGTAGATGTCATTACAATAAATACTTGGCAGGTCGTGGTCCTTGTAGGTTCATAGATTTGAATACTTGGTTACCAGGGAGAGGCACTGTTGTAAGGATTTGGAAGTGTGACCTTGTTGGGGAAAGTATGTCACTAAGCTTACTAAAGCCCATGCCAAACCTACAGTCTCTTCTTTCTGCCTACAGATCTGGATGTAGAATTCTCGCTACTCCAACACATGTCTGCCTGTGTGCCACCATGCTCCCCATCATGATAACAATGGACTAAACCTCTGAAACAATAAGCAAGCCCCAACTAAATGCTTTCTCTTATAAGAGTTGCCATGGTCATGATGTCTCTTCTCAGAAATAGACCACTGACTAATGCACAGGTCTACCATGCTTTTATCACACACATACACACAGAGAGACACACACCACCAAGAATTTTCTATTATAAGTACTACAAGTTCTTTATGTGCTGCACAAGGTCGAATAAACAAGGTATTTAGCTTTGGTCACTTCCATTTCCTTTTCTCCAATAAATGACCTAGGTAACATATCCCTTTTCATAGAAACTGAGTCTTAGAATAAACAACTACTTAGTCAAGTTCACAAAGGAGGTTATAGGTCTGAAGCCTCCAAAGCACCTTCTGAGGTAGCCACCATTGTCTCTGTCCTCTAGATGACTGTGTTGACATTCCATACTCAGCCATAAACCTTACTTGCAGGTGCACGTAAAACAACTTCTATAATACCCAGTAGGTAGAAGCTTCCTCCGCCATACTCAAATTTGCTAAGTAAACAAAACTTCCTTCCACTGAACATCATGAATGGAGCCAGCCTGAAATCTCAGAAATGGCGCTTGTTCAACTCAAACTACATTTTCATATTTCCGACCTTCATTTCTAATCACAATCTTTAATTATGTTATTACAGTCTTATTATCTAACATAATCTTAACTAACTTAACCACATTTTGAGTGCCATTCTTAATTTTTTGGTACTGCCTTGGTACTCCTTATAGCTTGCGGCTTCCATGTGAAATACCAGGGCAAGAAGCTCCAAACCTTTGGCTACGGCTTTTGAGTGTCTAGTTTCTCTGTCAGTCCATCTCCCAACTTTACCCACTGCTAAAGTCATCAAACAAAAATGTAGAGAGAAATCTTCATTTGAACAGTTGTTTTGATTTTGTTGGATAAGGCAAAGTAGGGTTGCAATGAAGGACACACTTGCTCTGGCCAGGATAGCTGCTGGCTTTTGGGGGGCACAGAGGGAAGGCTAGAAGTCTGGGGTTGTTCTATTTTAGTAAGAAATGCTACAGGAGATGTTTGAAAGACTGCATACTGACACTTAGCACTTAATTGAGAGTTGACATTGAGCTCTGGTTGATGGGTGGGTACATAGTGGTGTTTCGGAAATGAACAACTTAGAGCTACTGCAGACTTTTTCATCATGTTGCATTTGTGAGATGGTATGTCAGGCAAGTGTCCTTGAATAACTGACTCACTGTTTTTGTGTTGCTGAGCTGTCCTTGTATATTGTACTAAGTGACATGTGATTTGAAAAGGTCTCTTGTGGCAGTTCCTGGGACTGAGCCAATCACACAGTGCAGATTTCTTCCATAGTCTTCCTCTCTCCCCAACCCTCTACCATTGCTGTATACCTGTGGGATGTAGCTTCCCTCCAAAGTATCTCTCCACACCATATACCATTCCCAACACACATATATACTTGTCCTGAAACCTGTGATGTCATTTTGAAGCTGACAGTTTTCACATTAGCTATAGTAGACTTGACAACTCTTCTTAAATCTAAGGACTAGGCTAGATATCCAAAGCCATGAATGTGAGGAAGTGTGAGGCACTTCCATTGTGGCTAACTTGTAGATCTATAAGGGGGGAAATATTTCATTTAAAATGTTATTGTCACAATGTACTTATTAGTTGGAGTCATCTCAAGCCTTAAAATTTAGCTAAGATTGGCTCCAAACCCCTTCAGTGTCTTCGATCTCTCCTAGGTTTGTGAAAACCCCTGGTCCTATGTTTATTTCTGAAATAGGCTCTCGCACTGTAGTGCTGGCTAAACAGCAACTCGTAATCCTCCTATCTCTGCTTCCAGAATGTTGGGAAGCTATAGTTTTATATCTGTGAACTACAACTACTATCCAAGACCCTCTAATTTCTAACTTATGCTCCTATTACTGCTTGTAATGGGCAAATTGAGCTCCATAGGTGACCCTGATGAAGACAAGTGAGGAGTTACATCACTGTGCCATTCAGTGGCTCATTTTACTATTACTAAATTCTCTGAACCTGTTCCATCAGCCCTTGGGTTGGGTGCAGGGGAGGCTGAGGCAAAGAAGCCATGAGTTTGAGACCAGTGTGGACTACATAGTAAGTCCAAGATCAACATGATGAAATCATCTAAAAAAAAAAAAAGAATCTCTCTAATATAGATTAAGTCACTTGATCATTCCTCTTGATAGGTGATACAGGGTCCTTCAATAGCTCTCTTGTCTCCACTCTCTTGTCTCATCCGATCTACACTTTCTTCTGGACTCATTCCCATTTCCAATAGCATCTTTATCATCCATCCTTAATGGTGGGCCTTGGGGCCGTGGCATTTCTCTGTGTTCTCCTTCCTTTCTCATGGAGAAATGACTCCTTAAGAGTTTCCTAAGCCAGAAGTAGCTCTTCATTTCAGTTGCTACAATCCACTCTGTCCCCTAGGCCTCACCATCAACTCCCTGGCTGTTCATCCCTAGTGACTGCTACTTCTTTCCATGTAGGGACAGACCTTCAGACCTCAGCTCTGAATGTGGGTGAGAATTTAAGTAATCTTGTC
Source organism: Mastomys coucha (assembly GCF_008632895.1). Lineage (NCBI taxonomy): Eukaryota > Metazoa > Chordata > Mammalia > Rodentia > Muridae > Mastomys > Mastomys coucha. Next base: position 45,515,469 of record NW_022196915.1, read on the forward strand.
TTAGGGGGGCCTGAACTACCTAGTAAGAGTTCTTCAATGACCAAAGATATTTCTTTTTCCATTTTGTTAGAAACACAGAAATGTATTGTTGGTCTTTATACAGATCTATGTTTCTATAGGTACATTCATGATAATGAACTCCATAATGAAGCAGGAATACAGCAACTGGCTTGCACATATGGGCATTCACATATATATATAATAATTCTATACATATTTTATAGGTGATATAACTATATTATTATATTGTGTGTTGCGTTATTGTACTTTATATATAAATGATACACATAATTGTGTGATTATCTATTAAAGCTAATTCATAACAATATACAAAATATAAAACATAAATACTCAGGACCAGCTGGGAAGTACAAGCTGCAGAAGGAGCAGGGAAGCTGGGACAGGATCCTTTCTACCTCCATCTACAAATAGGAGGGAAGGCAGATTCATGGCCCTCTGTGCACTTTTCCCACAAGCAGAGAGCTTGCCTCCAGGGAGTGCTCTGACCCCAGGACTCAGGAGGGACAGCTGATCCACAACCCTCTGCACACTGTTCTTACCAGAGAAGAGCTGATCTCCCAGAAGTGATGATACAAGCTTACAGACCCACAGGAGGAACAAGCTCCAGCCAGAAACAGGAAGAACATCTAGCACCAGAGATCAACAGATGGCGAAAGGCAAATGGAAGATTCTTACCTACAGAAACCAAGACTATTTGGCATCATCAGAACCTAGTTCTCCCATCACAACAAATCCTGGATACCCCAAAACACCAGAAAAGCAAGATTTGGATCTAAAATCATATCTCATGATGGTGATAGAGGAATTTAAGAAGGACATAAATAACTCCCTTAAAGAAATATAGAGGAGACAGGTAAACAGGTACAAGCCATTAAGAAGCCTACAGAATTCCACGTAGTTTGGACCAGAAAAGAAATCCCTCCTGCCACATAATAGTCAAAACACCAAATGCACAAAACAAAGAAAGAATATTAAAAGTGGTGAGGGAAAAAGGTCAAGTAACATATAGAGGCAGACCTATCAGAATTACACCAGACTTCTCGCCAGAGACTATGAAAGCCAGAAGATCCTGGGCAGATATCACACAGACCCTAAGAGAACACAAATGCCAACCCAGGCTACTATACCCAGCAAAACTTTCAATTACCATAGATGTAGAAACCAAAGTATTCCATGACAAAACTAAATTTACACAATATCTTTCCACAAATCCAGGCCTTCAAAGGATAATAAATGGAAAACTTCAACACAAGGAGGGGAACTACATCCCTGAAAGAGCAAAAATGTAATCTTCCAACAAAACTAAAAGAAGATAGCCACATGAACAGAATTCTAACTCTAATAAAAAAAAATAACAGGAAGCAACAATTACTTTTCCTTAATATGAATTAATATCAATGGACTCAATTCCCCAATAAAAAGACAGAGACTATCAGACTGGGTACATAAACAGGACCCAACATTTTGTTGCATACAGGAAACCCACCTCAGTGACAAAGACAGATACTACCTCAGAATAAAAGGCTGGAAAACAATTTTCCAAGCAAATGGTCCCAGGAAACGAGCTGAAATAACCATTCTAATATCAAATAAAATCAACTTTCAGCCTAAAGTGATCAAAAAAGATAAGGAGGGACACTTCATACTCATCAAAGGTAAGATCTACCAAGATGAACTCTCAATTCTGAACCTCTATGCTCCAAATCAAAGGGCATCTACATTCATAAAAGAAACTTTATTAAAGATCAAAGCACACATTGCACCACACATAATAATAGTGGGAGACTTCAACAGCAATGAACAGATCATGGAAACAGAAACTAAACAAAGACACATTGAAGCTAACAGAAGTTATTGAACAGATGGATTTAACAGATATCTATAGAACATTTTATCCTAAAACAAAAGGATGTACCTTCTTCTCAGCACCTCATGGTACCTTCTCCAAAATTGACCATATAATTGATCATAGATCAGGCCTCAACAAATACCAGAAGATTAAAATAATTCCTTGCATACTATCAGATCACCATGGACTAAGGCTGCTCCTTAATAACAACATAAACAATAGAAAGCCCACATACATGTGGAAGCTTAACAACACTCTACTCAATGAAAACTTGATCAAGGAAGAAATAAAGAAAGAAATTAAGGACTTTCTATAGTTTAATGAAAATGAAGCCACAACATACTCAAACTTATGGGACACAATGAAAGCAGTCCTAAGAGGAAGAAAACTCATAGCTCTAAGTGCCTCCAAAAGAAACTGGAGAGAGCATACAGCAGCAAATTGACAGCACATCTGAAAGCTCTAGAATAAAAAGAAGCAAATTCACCCAAGAGGAGTCAAAGGCAGGAAATATTCAAACTCAGGGCTGAAATCAACCAAATGGAAACAAAAAGAACTATACAAAGAATCAACCAAACCAGGAGGTGGTCCTTTGAGAAAATCAACAAAATAGACAAGCCCTTAGCCAGAATAACTAGAGGGCACAGAGACAGTATCCTAATTAACAAGATCAGAAATGAGAAAAGGGAAACACAACAACAGAAACTGAAGAAATCCAAAAATCACGAGATCCTACTACAAAAGCTTATACTCAACAAAACTGGAAAACCTGGATGAAATGGACAATTTTCTAGACAGATACCAGGTACCAAAGTTAAATCAAGATCAGATAAATGATCTAAACAGTCTCATATCTGCTAATGAAATTGAAATAATCATTAACAGTCTACCAACCAAAGAAAACCCAGGACCAGATGGGTTTAGTGTAGAGTTTTATCAGACCTTCAAAGAACACCTAATACCAATACTCCTCAAACTATTCCACAAAATAGAAACAGAAGGCAGTCTATGCAATTAATTCTATGAAGCCTCAATTACTCTGATACCTAAACCACACAAAGACCCTAACGAAGAAAGAAAACTTCAGACCAATTTCCCTTATGAATATCAATGCAAAATTACTCAATTAAATTCTTGCAAACTGAATCAAAGAACACATCAGAACAATCATCCATCATGATCAAATAGGCTTCATCCCAAGGATGCAGGGATGGTTCAATATAAGGAAATCCATCAACATAATTCACTATATAAACAAACTCAAAGAA
>NW_022196915.1:45518800-45531438 GCF_008632895.1 Mastomys coucha
GTCAAATTATCACTATTTGCTGATGATATGATAGTATACTTAAGTGACCCTAAAAATTCCACTAGAGAACTCCTATACCTGATAAACAATTTCAGAAAAGTAGCTGGATATAAAATTAACTCATGCAAATCAGTTGCCTTCCTTTTCACAAAGGATAAACAGGCTGAGAAAGAAATTAGGGAAACAATACCCTTCACAATAGTCACAAATAATATAAAATACCTTGGTGTGACTCTAATTAAGCAAGTAAAAGATCTATATGACAAAAACTTCAAATCTCTGAAAAAGGAAACCTAAGATCTCAGAAAATGTAAAGATCTCCTATGCTCAAGGGTTGGCAGGATTAATATAGTAAAAATGGCCATCTTGCCGAAAGCAATCTACAGATTCAATGCAATCCCCATCAAAATTCCAACTAAATTTTTCACAGACTTAGAAACAGCAATTTGCAAATTGATCTGGAATAACAAAAAACCCTAGGACATAAAAAACTATTCTCAACAATAAAAGAATCTCTGGTGGAATCACTATCTCTGACCTTAAGCTGTACTCCAGAGCAATTGTGATTAAAAACTGCATGATATTGGTACAGTAACAGGCAAGTGGATCAATGGAATAGAATTGAAGACCCAGAAATGAACCCACGCACCTATGGTCACTTAATCTTTGACAAAGGAGCTAAAACCATCCCGTGGGAAAAAGACAGCATTTTCAACAAATTGTGCTAGCTCAACTGGCAGTCAGCATGTTGAAGAATACAAATTGATCCATTCCTATCTCCTTGTACAAAGCTCAAGTCCAAGTGGATTAAGGACCTCCACATAAAACCAAATACACTGAAACTAATAGAAGAGAAAGTGAGGAAGAGCCTCGAGCTCATAGGTACAGAGGAAAATTTCCTCAACAGAACACCAATAAGTTATGCTCTAAGATCAAGAATTGACAAATGGGACCTCATAAAATTACAAAGCTTCTGTAAGGAAAAGGACACTGTCAATAGGACAAAACGGCAACCAACAGATTGGGAAAAGATCTTTATCAATCCTATATCTGATTGAGGGCTAATATCCAATATATATGAAGAACTCAAGAAGTTAGACTGCAGAGAACCAAATAACCTTACTTAAAAATAGTGTACAGATCTAAACAAAAAATTCTCAACAGAAGAATACTGAATGGCTGAGAAGCACCTAAAGAAATGTTCAACATACTTAGTCATCAGGGAAATGCAAATCAAAACAACCCTGAGATTCCACCTCACAACAGTGAGAATGGCTAAGATACAAAACTTGGGTGACAGCAGATGCTGGCTAGGTTGTAGAGAAAAAGGAATACTCCTTCATTGTTGGTGGGATTGCAAGCTGGTACAACCACTCTGAAAATCAGTTTGGCAGTTCCTCAGGATATTGGACATAGTACTACCAGAGGACCCAGATATACCACTCCTGGGTATATACCCAGAAGATGCTCCAACATGTAATAAGGATACATGCTCTACTATGTTCATAGCAGCCTTATTTATAATAGCCAGAAACTGGAAACAACCCAGATGTCCCTCAATAGAAGAATGGATACAGAAAATGTGGTACATCTACACAATGGGTATTACTTAGCTATTAAAAACAATGAATTTATGAAATTCTTAGGGAAATGGATGGATCTGGAGAATATCATCCTGAGTGAGGTAACCCAATCTCAAATGAATACACATGGTATGCACTCTCTGATTAGCCCAGAAGGTTGGAATACCCAAGATACAATCCACAAACCACAAGAAACTCAAGAAGAAGGTAGACCAAAGTGTGGATACTTTGTTCCTTCTTAGAAGAGGGATGAAAATCCCCATGGAAGGAGTTTCAGAGACAAACTATGGAGCAGAGACTAAAAGAAGGACAATCCAGAGACTGCTCCACCTGGGAATCCTTCCCATATTCAATCATCAAATCCAGACACTATTATGGATGCCAGCAAGTACTGGCTGACAGGAGCCTGATATAGCTGTCTCCTGAGAGGCTCTGACAGTGCCTGACTAATAGAGAAGTAGAGACTCACAGCCATCCATTGGACTGAGCACAGGGTCCCCAATGAAGGAGCTAGAGAAAGGACCCAAGGAGCTGGAGGGTTTGTAGCCCTATAGGACGAACAACAATATGAACTAACTAGTACCCTCAGAGCTCCCTGGGACTAAACCACCAACCGAAAAGTGTACATAGTGGGACTAATGGCTCCAGCAGCATATGTATAGCAGCATATGATGGCCTAATCAGTCATCAGTGAGAGGAGAGGCCCTTGGTCCTGTGAAGGTTCTATGCTCCAGTGTAGGGGAATGCCAGGGCCAAGAAGTGGGAGAGGGTGGGTTGGTGAGCAGGAGAAAGGGGAGGGAACAGGGTTTTGGGTTTGTTTGTTTGTTTGTTTGTTTGTTTTTCTTTCCTTTCTTTTTCTTTCTTTTTTTTTTTTTCCAGAGGGGAAACCAGGAGAGGAGATATTATTTGACATGTAAATAAAGGAAACATCTAATAAAAAAAAAACATAAAAACTCACATATCAAACTATGTACACATAGTTACACATATATTTATCCTGCTTTTGATTTTATGAGCAAAGTGTCTATAAGTGCACAGTTGCATATCGACATGATTCTATCACCTGCCTATGATGTATTTACACCTCCCTGCAGGTGCTCTCTCCTATCATGTTCCTTACTAGCAAGGTTCTCACTATGCCTAGCCATTCATAGATTCATTCATGATCCTCAGAAATGCCATAATGAAGCAGAGATGGATCTGACCCTGAGTAACTGTCTGTTACCTAGTGTTTCCATTCTAGCTGTCATTCAAACACCATGTAGAGACAGGGTAGAAACTCTGGAAATTATCAAAAGCAAATATTCAGCTCAGAAATGTAACTCAGGTCTGACCTTGTAGTTCTGGCTCATTACATGGTAGAGAGCTCTGTCCATCCTAGGGCAGTGAGAAGCTGAGTTTATCCCCTTTGCCACATTGATTACAGTCACGCACACATGGCTCACAGTGCTTCCTCCTGTGCCAGGTTATGTACCTGAAGAGATTGACATCATAGTTTTCCATTGTTCATCTTTTTGAAAGCTTTAATATTATTGCTGTAAATGTGATTATACAAAGCTATAAATTTCTCACTTAATCCATTTTAAATCCCTTTGACATATGACCAGGAGTTGGAAATACATAAATGTTAAATTTTATGTTTTTTTCCATGTAACCATGGCCTGCTGTTCTATTATAAACTGTCATGTCACCCAATCAAAAGGAAAATGGGTAATAACGCTTAGGATAGTCCAGGGAACATTCCTTTTGGCATGGACTTACCAATTTTAATAGGATATAGTCAGACTGATGAAATTTGGGAGTTTTAAAAAATGGTGGTGAAGGGTGGGAGAAGAATTCATCTCAAGTACCTTTGTTTCTCCCTGGGTATCTCAACTCACTCTCTCTCTCTCTCTCTCTCTCTCTCTCTCTCTCTCTCTCTCTCTCTCTCTTTCTCTCTGATGTCAATATGCTTCCATGTGCCCTGTAACCAGAAACCCATCTCTGTGATGCCAGCATATGCCCTTCTGGTTGGAAATAAAAAAATTAAACTTGGACTTGCTCTTCAAGGCCTTTTATCCAGGAAGATGAGAGAGCATGTTTTCACAGAAATTGTAGATTTTCATGACAGAAGACCAGCACTCTGCCTCCTTAAAACTATTTTTCTCTAGCAGCTGAGGCTGTTAGCTGACCAACATATTAGCCAGATATTTGCTTCAGGTTCTAAAGAAGTAGGATGAGTCTAACCTTGAAGCTAAAAGGGCTCTTGTCTCAGAGTTAGTTCCTACCTTTACGGATGCAAGCGTTCTTTTAGCATGATTTCTACTCTGCAACATAGCTGTAATTGAACACTGTGAGGGATTCTGTCAGTGTTTTGAATCATCCAAGACATGAGGTCGTTGGTCACATAGCACACCAAGCAGTGTGAATCACCGGTAGCAACAAGTTTCACAGTAGCGATGGCTTCCAAGGGGACCTTGAAATATAATTGTGGCAGGGCTTTTAAAAGAAATGCTTGAGTGCAGGATGTAGGCAGAAAGTTAAAAGGCACTATCTGGGAGGGACAGAAGCCAGCCTGAAGAATGGCTTACTCTGGAGTGGCTGTGCTACGCTGCTGCCAGGAGAACAATGAAAAACCCATGAGCCTGGCACCCTGACTTAACAAAATAAGTAGAAAGTCAACTCACAGGGAACACGGTAGAATTCCAGTCAATGAATGTAGAAAGAATTCAGCAATAAAAGTTAATATTAAAACCCCATGGTAATAACTTTCATATACATATGGCCTTTCATCTGCCCAGTGTCCCTCTCACAGGTCACCAGGCCCATGCTCTGCCCACCCACCATCTCCCACTAGCCTGGAATCCAAGATGCCATGGTTGAATATGATGATGATACAGTTTCTATTCCAGTGTGTGCAGTGACCCTGTTCCCCACTTCAGGGGTACTGATGGCTACAAGTGAGGATGGCTGCACCAGCAACCTCACAAGTAAACCAGGAGAAGGTTGGCAGATATGGCCATCATAAGGAGTAGGCAGGTGAAAACCAGTCCCATAGAAATGAAAGAAACAGCAAAGGGATTCTCAGGTGAGCAGGGTAACCTGACACCTTCACCCTATACTCTACTGATCCACTAGGATTCACTTACATGACATATACTTTAAAAAAGAAAACTAAAAATTTTCAATATTGAGACCACAAAACCTGAAGGCCTAAGGGCAGAGGACTTTCTAAATACTGAATCTTGTACAGCAGCCCAATAGAGCCCATGAAGTAACCCTAACTCTCCTAAACAGATGGTGATTATCCCATTAGCGGTAAAACTAGTGAGTATCCTGGGCTCACCCAATTCAACATTGTGGCACTGGCATTTGGCCACAGGCATAGTAAGACAGAGATGGTAAGACACCAAGACAACATTCAAAGCATGGAATCACAGCCTTATTCTAGGGTACAAGCAAAGGATGTGAGTCCAGGGAGGATCATGAAAGTGCAGATACATCAAGACCCTGATGAAGGGTGGTGAGGGGAAAGACTCTCTGTTCTACTTCCCCTTCTGTTTCTGTTATAAAACCACTCTGACCAAACCAACTGAGGGAAGGGGAGGTTAACCAGGCTTCCACTTCCAGGTCATGTTAAAGGAAGTCAGGGCAGGAACTTGAGCAGAAACTTAAAACAGAAACCATGGAAGAATGTTCTTTGCTGGCTTGCTCTCTGACTCACCTTCTCAATGTCTGGTTCACACTTTCTAAAACAATCTAGGATCACCTGCCTAGGAATGGTGCTGCCCACAGTGGACTGGGCACTCCTGCATCAATTAACAAACAGATCAACCCAATTAAGACAATCATTCTCAGCTGAGACTCATTTTAGGTGATTCTGGGCTGTGTCAGGTTGAATGTTTATGCTAATTAAGACAAGTTCTTAGAGTGCTTGGGTTTCCTGATTGCAAGGGATGGAGAATATACCCATAAGTGATCTGAAAAATAGGCGAGAGAAAACAGATGGCTATCTACAGGGACTCATATGCTGAGGGATTAAAAGCAAGGAAAGGAATTATATTTGCCGTAACAGACTACAGGAAGCCACTGGAGAATCATGACCCAAGAGATTTCTCTAGTGAATCAAAGCAAACTCTATGGCCCACAGCCCATGGTCCAGATGGTATGAGTGGTAGCAAATCATTCTAGAAGTCTAGTTACAACAAAAAATAAAGTATGAAAGACATACTTAGAATCTACTGTAGAGAGAGTCAGTAAGTCTGGGTGGTCGGTAGAAATAACAGCTCCCTCTCAGGGAAGGACAAATGAGATGTATTGTCTTAGGGTTTTTATTTCTGTGATAAATACCATAACCAACTTGTGGAGGAAAGGTTTATTTGAGCTTAAAACTAACTAAGTATATCACTGAAGGAAGCCAGGACAGGAACTTAGAGTCAGGATCTGATACAGAGTCCATGGAGAAGTGTTGCTTACTGGCTTTTTCTCCATGGTTTTGTCAGACTGCTCTCTTATACCAGCCAGGACCACAAGCTCAGGGATGATGCCAGTCAAGGTAAGCTGAGCCCTTCCATATCAATCACCAGTCAAGAAAATGCCTAACAGGCCTGCCCACAGGCCAGTGTGGTGGGGGTCATTTTCTCAACTGAGGTTCCCTCTTTTCAAATGACTCTAGCTTGTCTCAAGTAGATATTACATGTCTAGACAGTACATGTTTGAAATACATGAAAAATATTCATGGACTCTCATATAATGGGAATACATCAATGCTTATGTCAGGGCTTCACATCTTAACATCTTTATCTCTCTTTCTCTCTCTCTCTCTCTCTCTCTCTCTCTCTCTCTTTCTCTGTATGTATCTCTCTCTCTCTGTGTGTGTGTGTGTGTGTGTGTGTGTGCGCGCGCACACGTGAATGACATCAGATAGTTGCTGGTAGTACTAAGATCCTAAACACAATGACTGGGACCCATAGCCTATATCTCTGACCCATGTTCACTGAGGTACATTCAAAAGGACAATCTCATATGGATAAGAGCCCAACTGTCTGAGAAGAGGCATCTTTCCTGTATGGCATTTGCTGCAGATTCTTTGTCCCTAGTCAGGTCTGTGCATTTGAGGGGCACATTGTGTCATTAACTAAACTTTCTGGATCATTGCCACTGGACTTGGAGCATACTTTATCTGATCTAATGTACCCATTTCAGCTCCTCCACTGAGGTTCAGCATTCACAGGAAAGGTATGTGTGTACTAGGAGGACAAGATGGCTCCAGAACAGAGTGCTGAAGTACATTGCACATGCTTATTGCTACACACACACACACACACACACACACACACACACACACACACACTGGGTCTCTCCTCAGAGTTAGACAGTATGTTCTGATTCTATGAATCTCCCAGGAATGCAGAACAAAACGCTGCTCGACAGCTTGCCTTCCTATTGCTGTGATAAACACCATGACCCAAAAGCAACTTGTGGAGGAAAGAGTCTATTTGGTTTAAACTTTCAGGTTACATTGCATCACTGAGGGAATCCAGGCAGGAGCTCAAACAGAAACCAGGGAAGAATACTACTTAGTGTCTGACCATTCTAGCCTCATGCTCATCCAGATTTTGTATGCAACCTAGGCCTCCCAGCCTTAGGATGGTACTGTCCACAGTGGTTCTCCTACATCAATAATTGATCAAGAAAATATTCCACAGATATATCCACAAGCCAGGGTAATCCCTCTTATAACTTTGGGATGGTTTACATCAATAGCTAAAAAAAAGCTAGCTAAGAGACCATGTTGACAGTAAGATCTCTACCAGAAAGTACAGGCAGTGAACAAAGTTCCAGATGTCCCTCTCAAAACACACAAAGTTGGACCTTGCTCTCTGTAGAGTTTACCTTACTCTCTCTATGTACAGGTAGTAGGTACATATGATATAATATGATATGATATGATATGATAATATGTAGAAAGGGTAGAAAAAAGAAGGAAAGAAATGTATATGTTGGTTTACTTTGGGTTTCAGAAAATAGATGTCTAATATTGATGTTTCCCAAAATAACCATTAAAAACACTGGAGATCAGAGGCCATAAACAGTCACAATTAATTTTCTTCTAATTCTGAGAGCAAGAAAGATAAGGTCAAGGTCCTTAAAGAGCAAGGCTGGTTTCTCCTGAAGCTTCTCCTATCCTTGTACATGGTTGCCTTCATGCCCAGTCCTCCCATGGTCTTCCTCCCTGAGTGTCTGAGCTGAGTTCTTTTTATAGGGCCATAGACAGATTGGCTCACTCCAATGAGCTCCTTTTGGCTTCTTTGCCTATGTAAAGATTTTTTTTCCCACTGTGGTCACGTTTTGAAAAACTAGACTTAGCTCTTCACAGGTCATCCCAGAAATTGTTTCACTGGGACACAATTGCTGACATAGACTTAGGAGTCCATTGATGTGTAGTAGATATAGCTCAAGGGTGAACTCCAACACGCTTATTGACTTGCATCTGTATAAGACCTTTTATTGAAGAAGAAACAGTCATTTGTGTTTGCTTTCCTTTATTCTACTGGACATTTAAACATTAGACACTAAACACTGCTGCTGGGCTCTGATTGGTAAGGGATTCCAAAAATGTCTAAGACCTGGTCTCTACTTTTGGTTTTAAAAACTTTTATTATTTTTAACTCTATATCTGTGCATGTGTTTGTACCCATGTCTCTCTCTCTCTCTCTCTCTCTCTCTCTCTCTCTCTCTCTCTCTCTCTCTCTCTCTTTCTCTCTCTCTCTGTGTGTGTGTGTGTGTGTGTGTGTGTGTGTGTGTGTGTGTCTGTACATATGAGTACAGGTATCCTCAGAGTCCAGAGGAGGGCATCAGATCTCACAGACCTGGGGAAACAGGAAGTAGTTCTGAGCCACTCAATTTGGGTGCTGGAAACCAAATATGGGTTCTCTGCAAGAGTCCTATGCACTGAGCCAAACAAGGAAACAACAATAGACAGGCTAACATGAGTGGGGAAAGAGACCTCAACCCTGCACAAAGGACTGTAGGCAACTAAAGAATGCTGAGAGAGAAAGAAATGGTTGTTCCCAGAAAAGAGCACACTAATTGGCTTTCCACTATATGGTCAGCCTTGGAAACCTAATACATACAAGCAGCATTATACAGACCATTTATGTATTTAGGAATATATTTTATATACACATATACATGTAACAACAATAAAAAGAGGCCATGAATTTGAAAAAAAGAGGCAATGAATTCAAGAGAGAGCAAAGAGGTGTTTGGAAGTTTGGAATGAGGAAAGGGAAGGGAAGGAAATTATGTGACTACATTATGATCTCAAGAGAAAGAAAGAAAGAAAGAAAGAAAGAAAGAAAGAAAGAAAGAAAGAAAGAGGAAGGGAGGAAGGGAAGGAAGGAAGGAGGGAGGAAGGGAAGGAGGAGAGAGGGAGGGAGGGAGAAAGGAAGGAAGGAAGGAAGGAAGGAAGGAAGGAAGGAAGGAAGGAAGGAAGGAAGGGAAGAAGAGAGAAAGAAAGAAAGAAAGAAAGAAAGAAAGAAAGAAAGAAAGAAAGAAAGAAAGGAGGAGAAGGAGGAGGGAGGGAGGAAAGGAGTGGGGGAGAAAGGAAGGGAAGAAGGAAGGAAGAAAGAAGGAAAGAAAGAAAGAAAGAAAGAAAGAGAGAGAAAGAAAGAAAGAAAGAAAGAACTTTTAAGAAGAGCAGTACATCCTCTGAACTACTGTGCCAGTTCCCTGCCAGCCCCCCTTCTTTCAAGTACGCATTGGCATCTAATGAGACTGTATGGTTGCCATCTGGCGAACAAATATAAGCCTCCTCCAGCACCACTGTGAGTGGCATGTGGCAGGTATTCACTCTGTGTCTCAAGTCATGAGCATATGCACAGAATTATGTTTCCACATTTATCTCTCATGTGTGACAAGAGGTAGAGTAAAGTGATACTGTGCTTCAGAAGATTCTTTGAGAGATGGATCTGGTAACAATGGAGACTTTAAGACTGACAGTAGAACAGACAGTGGTCAGAAGAGAAATTCAAATTTAAAAAAAAAAAAGCTGCTCATCATCATTAGCCATCAGAGAGATGCAAAATCAACAGCATGATGAAATATCATCTCTCTCTCTCCAGTTAGAGTGGACAATCTGTAAAAGAAAAAATGTTGGGCACAGCTGCATATGCTTAGATTACCTGCATGGGGAGATTCAGGCAGGAGGGTCATGATTTCAAGATCAGCCTCAGGTATGTAGCAGGATCCTACATAAATATTCCAAAAAAGAAGCAGTACAAGGATGTGAAGCCAAAGGACCTCTCCGAAACTGCTGGTGGGAATGTCAGTGGGCACAGCCACTGGGCACAGAAATGCAGTTCTTAAGGTAGCAATAACACAGCTCTATGGGGGGCTGCTCCAGCTCTCCAGAGGAAATGCTACTGGGCTATCAGAGAGACCTCTGAGCATCTATGCTTCCTAGATACTACTCAGATACCACCACAGACAGGAATTCACCTCAATGACCATTAGTGAATGAACAGACACAGTAGGCCATGGCACACACGCAAGCATGCACATGTATACACACACACACACACACACACACACACACACATGCACGCACGCACCATATCCCATCATTTACAGAAAAGTAAGATGGAACTGCAGGGCCTTGTGCTAATCATGAGGTAAGTACTAAATATAGTCTGGAAAATTCTTTCTCATAAGTAAATATTTTAAAGGCAAAGATAATTAATCTATAAGACAAATTAATGGGGTTGGGGGCATGGGGCAGTGAGAGACTAGGTAACAGTAGAGAGATTATAAGTTAACATAAATTACACAGTTTATGAATAACTAGAAGAGAGTTCAGTTTCCAGACAGCAAGCAAATGTGAAGAAACAAAGCCTGGTCACCCTGGTTGGTCAGCAAGTGTTGTATACATAAATTGGTATACACCGCTGCACAAACATAATGATTCAATTATTACAGGTAAATCAAACTATTTTTAAAAAATGTAGGAGACAGAGATGTTAACTACCCAGGCTTGATCTCTGTATATTCTGCATTCATTACAACTTATTACATTTTATTCCCTACACTTGTATAATCAAAATAAGTTTTTGAAAAGATTAAAGCCAAGACCATATCTCACAGAAACTGAATGTTAAAAACTTAACGTCGGCAGCTCAGGACCACCTGTGTTGATGCAGTTTACCTTCTCCCTGGGAGAAAAGTTTTGAAAATTCCTTAAGAAAAATCAGTCTTGTTAAATGGATAGGGAAGTGGGAGCACTGCAAAAGGGTGGCTCTGTGTTTTAAAATGTCTGGTGTGTCTTGACCACAGAGTAACCCACGGTTAGATGAAAGTGCTCCCTTGGTCACAGCGTACAGATATTTGTCACCTTATCTTTCATATTCCTCTGCAGCAGAGGGTCTCTGTGAAAGCATTTTTTTTTCTTTTGTCCCCTCTAACTAATTATGAAAAATAATCTCTGTTCAAGGACAGCCAATGTGTCACACTTTCTTCCTTCTGGAATTTCATCTGTGCCAAGTAAAAACCCTTTAAACTCAGTTGCTAATGGTGACCCAGACGGGCTGCCTTTGAACTGTGTCGCACCTCATGTTAGAATCTCTCCCAGCTTAAAGCCAACACTCCGGCGAGCATACAGTATTTTCTGCTCCATGGCAGTTTGGTAACAAAGGGGCCATAAATAATTCCCGTGTGAAGTGTTCCAGTTTTCATCAGTAGTTTTGACTGAACAAAAAGGCGCTTTAGAAGCAAAGCCCCATTACTGTCCGCGGAACAATGCGGGCCTGCGGTAGGTCTATTCGAGACAAGATTTTACGGCTATGTCATAAAACATATCTGAGTAAAAACACATGCTTTCTTGATCATTAAGATTTTTCCAAAAGAAGGGGCCAAACTTCACAATGCAGCAGAATCTTGGGTTTGCTTTGCTTTGATTCCTGTAATGAATGACCAAACAATCGCGGGAGTTGTGGGTTTTAACATAAAAACATTAACCATTCCTGAAACACCAGAGGCCTCTTGCTGAAGTACTCGAATAGTCTGCCCTCTTTTCCTGCTCAGTCCGGAGAGAAACACAGGACGTGGATTGAACCTCTCTCAAAGATTCAGAGCAGGTTCTCGCCCTGGGTGTCAGTGCTGGCTGGCTGGCTGTCCCAAGTCCTCTTTCTGATGATACATGAGCTTGTCTTCAAAATAATAGTGATGCAGGAAAGAGCCAGGCAGAAAATGAAAAAAATACGCTAAGAAAACATTAGCAAAACTTATTCTAAAAATTTCTTAAGTTAAATAAATTCCTAAAGCTGCCAACATTTCCGCATATAACACGTTAACTGTAGCTGGTCCGGCGAATGTTAGCTCTCTCAACTTATTCATCCCAACACAAACGCAAGCCCCTGCCCTGTGATCTACCCATCCTCCCGCCTTCCATCCCAGGGACCACTCATTTCTCATCCACTTCTTCATGTTCGATATTTCAGATTACATTTAGAGATGGGATGATGCAGCATTTTTTCCTGATTATTCTTTTGTTTTTCTTTACTTTTCAATTAGTGTTACAAACCCATAGGTTTTACTACAGCGTGCATTTTCATAATTTGTTTTTACTATTCCATCTCCCTTTTCTCTCCCCATTCCCCAAGCCCCCTGTACACTTCCATACCTAGAAGTCCCCTTCATCCTTTCTCGGCTCATATGTCCTACGGCCCTCCCTCTCTCTCAAAAGCCCCCCCAAATCCTCTTTCTAGATTTCTTATCTACACACACACACACACACACACACACACACACACAAAACATACACATGTGAGAGATGTATGTAAATTAGAAGCTAGGGCCCACATGAGTAAAAGCATGTAGCAATTGCATTTCTAAGTCTAGGTTACCTTGCTTAAAATGATCATTTCTGAAAACTTCCGTTTTCTTACATGTTTCATAATTTGATTTTTCTTTACAGGGGAATAGAATCATCCCATTCTATACACAAACCACATCGTTATCCATTCATTTGTTGATGAGCAAGCAGGCTAATTCCATTTTTTTTTTTTTTTTTTTTTTTTT
>NW_022196915.1:45531497-45553938 GCF_008632895.1 Mastomys coucha
TTTGGCTACTGTGAACAGAAACATGATAAAATGAGTGCACACTTCAAAAAGTTTCTGCACAGCAAAGGAAAGGCTCAGCAGTGCAAACGCACAGCCTGCAGGAAGCCAGTCTTTGCAGGCTGTGTGTCAGTCAGGGACTTAATAGCCTTAGTATACAAAGAGCTACAAAAACTAAACATCAAAAAGAAACTGTCAATCAATAATAAGCTAAAGAACTGAAGGGTACTTTTGCTTTTATACCAACACCTCATGTTGTATATCTTAAATTTATATACATCAAAGGAATGTGGCCATGTGCAGAGCACACCTAGGCTTCAGATGACTGGCCTGAGCACAGGGCCCATATCGAGCACCTTTCTTCAGACTCTGTTACCATTCACGCTACTGTGAAAAACAGTCACTGTGTCCAATAGGCACAGTGAGCTATGTAATGCTTCCCCTGCCATGTAGGTGGTTGACATCTGTGTCCTCCCCGCTCACTGCAGACCTGTCACCTCCTCCCGTACAATGTTGGTGGCCTCTGGCCTCAGGACAGCTTGCTGCTGTGTTAGGACCATGTGTTCTCCAGGTAACTTTATCTCTGAGCAGGCTCCAAGGAACCACCACCCTCATCTATGTCTAGCTTTGGCAGCAGTGTTTCAGGTTCAGAATAGTACTAGAAATAAGCGTAGGACTCGGTAGCTCCCTTAGGCAGAGTGTTTTTAATGCTACTTGGCTTATCCCAGGTTCTTAAGTTACATTCCTTCCCGGTGTGCTTTTCTGGCCGTGGGTGGCCTGGGTAAGTCACCCCAGCTCTCCATGGCACATAGTGACCTCCACTGGAGCTGTTCTTTGCTTCAGTCTTGGCTCTGGTTGAGAGGTGGAGAGCTCCCTTCAAGTAGTAAGGAACAAACAGGCTAGTTTGGGATTTCAGAGTATTAAACACATTCCAACATTGAAACTCAGAGTCTGTGGTCGACTCACATTTCACCTAAGAGATCAACCAAAGAGCCCGATAACTTTTCTGGATACTCAACATACATGTGTGTATGTGTGTATGCAAAGAAGAGCAATTAATAAATCACTCTTCACAATTAAGAAAATAGACTTCCAAAATAAAGAAGGTATATGCCATTATTACTAACCATTGGTAAGTAAAGATATTTGGAATTACCAGTAAGTAATACATTATATACTTATGCAGCCAAGCTCAAAACAACAATGGACATATAGGGCAATCACAAAATGTTATCTACCTTTGTGATCCAAACAATATATATTAATATACACTAAGCTATAAGTAGATGTCACATGCCTTTAAATGCTTTTACAGGGTTTCACACACCAGCCAGATAAGTGAAACGAAAGCTGTGGGCCCATAGAAATCATGTGATCAGTGCCTCAAGCTGCATCTGACCATAAGTACAATTTCATGGTCTAAACTGAGACCATACACATAGCATCCAGCAGAGAGGAGCTGCTTAGGGTCAGCTTGCTGCTAGTCATGTAACTAAACATTTAGGGAGAATGCCTGCTGCTGCTAAATGCAGGTGACTGGTCATTATCTCTAAGTGAAAGAACAGAACATTTGACCTTTTACAATTAGAAGCATAAACCTTAGATACATTTTCAAGCATCATCTTCTGCCATGTACACTTGTTAGTTTCTAATTTTCATTGGTCCAAGCTTGTGAACTTGCCAGCCCATCGAGGTAACATGTTTGAAAGTATAAGATTTTCTTGCCAGAGGGGAGCAAGTGCAATTCTTTGTGAAAGTTCACTGTACAGAACATTCTGATTCCTGGATACACTCAGAGTCCTTGCCTCCCTAATACGAAGTCGATGGTAGAAACTGTATGATGTTAAGTGTCTGTCTACTGCTATGATAAAGTCCATAGATGTGAAAAAGGTCCCCTAGATCAATGGTTTTCAACCTATGGGCTGAGACCTCTTGAAGGCTTTAATATCCTTCTCACAGAGGTCACCTAAGACCATTGGAATATATAGATATTGTTATGATCCATAACATTAGCAAAATTACAGTTATAAATTAGCAATGAAAATAATTTTATGGTTGGGAGTTACCACAACATGAGGAACTCTAAAGGGTCACAGCATTAGGAAGGTTGAGAACCACTGCTCGAGATTGATCTTTCACTCATAGAATCACATTCGGCTCTAAGCACTCAGCTTGGGGTTAAGGCTAAGAAGATGGGAGGGTAGTGTAAAAGCAGCAAGCAATACACTGTGGATGTTAAATTAAATGCACAATCGAAAATAGAACAGGAAAACGATAACAACAGGCATTTCTAGGGAGGATGTGATGGAGCCCTAAATCTGGGCTGCTCCCATGCTGTCCACTCAAACAACCCATCTCTTTCAAAAGGCCCAAGGCTAGTCACTTCATGCTCACAGTTCCCACTAACACATCTACACTACTAGCCTGTACATCCCATACCAAGGGACTTTCTCAGCATTGGATGCCTGATTCTTAAACTGTCAATCATTGCACCTCTCTCTCTTTTTTGTCAGAGAATTTGATGGTTATCTCATCCCCTGCAGTGCTCTGACCATTGTGTCAGTCTCTAGGCAAGTTCCAATCACTGTAAAGTTGGACCAACCATAGTGGAAGTAAACGTGATTGTCATGAAAACACAGGGTGGGATGACTCAAAGTCATATGTCATCAGAGAGCATTTGCTATTTATTTTTGTAAGAATTAAATTAAAAGGAAGAAATAAAGGATGATAAGTTAGAGGACCTCAACAGCTAGACCAGGCTTTATCTGAGAGGTAGAGTCTCAGATCTGGCTGCACTGTTATCACATTGCAGGACCCAAGAACACAGTAACCAGAGTTTGAGACATTGCCAATTACATGCTTCAAACTGGGAATTCCTATCTAAGGGTTGAGGAGGGGAAAGGTGTTCCATTAAGACAGGACGGTAAGTTAGCTGTGTTTCCTAGATAAGCTGTTTTTGAAACTGTGGGTCTTAGTCTCTTTTTGAAGCCACTGGGTATGTGGGGCCAGCTGCTATTCCACCAATCATCAAATAGCTGGCTTCCTGGAACACTGAGCTCCATGTAGGGTCTTGGCTTTGGAAGGGGGCAGGTATTCATTTAATTTTAAATAAAGAAAAGTGAGAGGGGCAGTAAGGAGACAACCCGGAACATCACACACACACACACACACACACACACACACACACACACACACTTTCTTTTTCCAGCTTGGGTGTGCTGTTATACACTTGATGGACTTACCAGAAAGAAGGAAAGTCCAGAGAAGACAAACAGAAAGGAAGAGTGATTGCCAACACATCTTGTCCAAAGTGACACATGGCCTGTGCTTCACAACCACAGACAATCCAAATCTGGTAATGGTCACAGGGCACTGCCCAGAATAAACAGATTCTGAAAAAGAAATTGTTCAAACACCCCATGCATTATCATAGCTTTGTCCAATTCAAGATGGTGTTTACTTGACAGATGCCACCTTCTGGCTAGATGCTGTGTGCCCTGGTGGCTCTGGCTTAGTGGATGCCTGGACTCCCGGGCCCTGGGCCTCTACCTGGCTGGCCTCTGAGCTGTGTGGCACTTCATCACACAAGGAACACAGAAGGCAGGGTAGGAAATTTGCTTCCCAGCCCAAAACCAGAGCTGCTGCTTTGGTTTTCTCTTCATGGTCTAACTTTACACATTAAAAATCTCTAAAAGCTCTGCCTATGTTCTAATCCTTCTAATACCTTTCAACCACTGCCTTAGAAACCAGAGACTTGTCCTGGGTGGTAAAACACACACAGACACACATAGAGATACACACACACACACACTACTTAACCCAGAAATGGAACCCAAGATTAGACATACATACACACACACATACATACATACATACATACATACATAGCAAGTATTGGAAAGGGGTCCTCATGACTCTTGCAATTTCTATTTTCCCAAATCTGTGAAGTTTATTTACTCCTGAGCCTCCTGAGTCTCTGAGTCCCTCCTGCCTGGGGGCACTGTTTCAGCTCCAAGGCTACTTCCCTAGGACTGATAAGCACAGGATTGCTAGGGTGGAACAAGCAGAAGTTGTAGTTGGGCTTGTTCTGTCTTCTTTCAGTCTCTCTCAAATCCCAAATCCTTTCTCAGCACCTAGCCATATATACCATATATACATATGTACATCCATGTCACATACATGTACACACACATGCACACATACGAAGCCTTGACCTTTAGCTGTTTTCATTGTATCAATAACAACCATTTCAATATTATCAAGAAGTACTCTTTCATTCCTTCCCCAGGCTGTTCTTCCAGATTTCGTAGACTAGCTCTCCATTTCATCTCTTCTTTGCACTCAGTTCCACCCAACAGAAGGAATGCAGGCGCGTTTCCTGATTCTTCTTGTCGCCCAGGCCAAGCCAGTGCTTTTTCACAGTACCTCCTGATAGTGATCACACATACAGATTAGCACATAGCACAGTGCTATTTACATAGAGAAATCCATCTTCCTACAGTGACACATTTGTTTCCATTTCAAAAACAGCAACTTGTGGCTATAAACATAGCTGATCAGATGTTCTAGTGGTGTGGTGTGGGCTCCTGATAATGGATCCATTAATCTTCACGTCACTCCGACTTGAGGAGACCACAGCAGGTCATCTGCTGCAGTGAGAGTGGTTGACTTAATTCTTTCTGAGTCCTCCTTGATTAAATGGGAGGTGGTATAACAGTGGATGTCACCGGAGGTGGCCCTCCACCATAAATAACGACTCACCCCTCCTCTCGTCTAGTTCCGGAGCTCTGTTTTCCCCCATGTCTCTGCAGAGAGGACATGAGTGGCTACAGGAGACCCAACCCTTGTCGTGAGGGACTGAGGAAGTAAGGCATTTGGCCTGGATATTCTACTTCAGTCCTTGGAATTTTTAATCAAATTTTCAGTCACCCTGAATCTGCTCTGGAATTCAAGAAACTTAATAATGAGACCATGGAAAGGAATTATGGCAGATAGCGACATGATCCTGTTGAAACAATCCTTTACATTGTAGAAAAATACCTTCTTTGAAGAAAAGACGCCCATAAGGGCCCATTGGCTCCCACCGACCTGCATATTTTTGATTTCCTAATACTTCAAGCCCACGTTTGGCGCTCCACCAGGAATCTAGGGTAGGAAAGTTTCGAGTTAGATACTTGCATACAATAAATTTTAGCTGACAGGCCAGGCACTTACTTTTATTACCGTGTCTCACTTTCCCAGGCACACTGAGTAAAGATGCAGGAGACTCAGGCTGTCCCCCAGGATAGCATGTGTGCTTTGTGCAGAGCCTTTCTTGAAAGGGTTCAAATGAGACTGTGTGTCTAATGACATTTCCTAGAGACAAGTTACTTTTTTGCAATGAATACTTACAAATGTATGTGAGACAAACTCACTAGCATCAGTACTTATAACTCCAACTGTCAAGGACTAAAATATCTGTCATTAACTGGTCTTGTGAAATGCTACATAGTTGTTTTTTTTTTTCTTTTATGCTGAAGGAGAAATGCGCCAGAGGTATTTTAATTAGTTCAGGGTCTTAAAGAGTATCCCCCTTTAGATGTTTGTAAGTATTTTTAAATGATATTGTTGCATAAATGTATGTGTGTATTAGGTTCTCCTCTATTCAGTGGGAAAGTAAGGTTCTCACTTCTGGTCACAACTGCTAACAAGACATGCATGTCACCCAGCAGTCAGGAAGACTGTTGTAAATCAGACAACAATGAAGAACTACTCTGATTGCCTCTGCTGAACAAAATGGGATGCCCCACCCAATCTTCTCAGTTCTACAGCAGCTGCTTAGAGCCCCCTTGCTCTGAGAACCTTTTGAAGTAGTGATAATGGAGGGTGACTGCACTAGGAGTGAAAATCTTAGGGTGCTCCTGTCTAGTGCTCCTTGATTCATCCAACCATGACCTATTCACCGAGCTTTGGATCTGACCTCACCTTTGAACAAGGATCCCTCTGGTAAAGGGGCTGTCGGTCCTACCAACTTTTCCACTTGTAAGTGTAAACCAAAAATCAAAACTATACCAGCTCGACCTGCCCTTCCTGACAAGTCAGCTCTACAGTGAAGCCTTTCTCTTTGTGGCAGGCACTGACTGGAGGCTCTGGTCATGGCCAGCAGCCCAACCATGAGCAATGGAATCTGTTATTACCAATGTGGGGGTGGAGAAGATCCCAATTCAAAATTGCAAGTGTGTTTCTTATGTTTTTGACTAATTGTGAAATCAAAAACATTTAAATCAGTCTTCATAACTGTCTATTTTGAATGTTGCAGAAAACATGAAGCCTTATCTAAGCCTTGGTCTTACCTTAAATGAGAAGACATCAAGCCATTCACTTAGCGTCCATGTGCCTTTATTCTGCCAGTAAAACCCAGAGCTATGAGTGTGCTGAGCGCATGCTCTCCTGCTGAACTATGTGCCCAGCGCTCTTTGCCTTTGTTTCCCCATCTGTAAAACAGGAACGTAGCTCTGCTTACCTTATCTGGCTGCAAGTGGACAATGGGGCGTACTTTTCTGTTTCATTACAGTCTTTAAACCTATCTAGATGGTTTTTGAACACTCAGTTTGACTTCATTTCCACTTAAGCCTAGTAAAATAATAACAGTATTCAGATCTGAGGAAGTTGAAACCAACAGAGGCACCACACAAGAGACTAGCCCTTTACCGGTGTCCTACAGTGTACTACAATGCTTCTAGACTAAACATTCTTACCCATCTTGCAGAAGACCACATAACAACAAAGAATGCATAAAATTGGAAATCATCCGGTTATAGTCTTGGGCTCCTATTTTTATATGTAGAAGACTATCTGTGCTCCGTAAACTGACACCCACATTTGTTTTAAATACAAATCCACTGGTGCCAGAAATTCTAATATTAGCACCTATTCCTTAAAACTAAACATTGAACTGTTCTTACAGTATCCTGCATGAGTGTCCGGTAGCCTAGAAATGAGATCACAGTTAATCTATGATATCCCATTTGAGGGTGAATTTGCCAGCTTATTCTTGAAAGAAAAGAAGATGGCTAAGAAGAAAGAATCTGGGGAGACAAGGACATAAACATTTCAAGATTAGATTTTTAAAATATTTTTGTGGTCTGGGTACACCCCAAATGCTAGGTTTTTTTAAGGTATGGTCCTCTGGTATGTTGCTATTGTTCAAGGACAGAGACATAAAAAGAAAAAGAAAAAGAAGCCCATGATGGTTCTTCACAGTCTTGGGCTTCCAGACATCTAAACATCTAGGAAAGCCTTCACTCTGGTGGTGTCTCTGGAGCCCAGTGGCTGCACACACCGCCAGCAGGGCACACCAGACAGATTCCTGGGGCTTATCATCTCACAAAAGAGCCCTGGGGAATCAAATTTACACTTCCATTAACACAGTGAGGTTGCAGCTCCTTCTGGCCATGCTGATAAACCTGCCCTTGGATGGAGCCTGGTCCATTCAGGATGGAAGCAAAGGACCCAGGGCCTCCCTGCTTTTCTTTCTCTGATTTTAATGAGGTGCCAAATATGCAGTTTGATTATAAGCGCTTCCATTCCAGTGATGTCAGTGTCTTAGCTGCTGAAGGACAGGCCAGGCCGTGAGGCTGGAATGAGGGATCTGGAGTGATCACTCCGTAGGAACGTATGCACTCAGCAGCCAGGCATGTGCAGAACAGCGGCCTTTAGGTAGTGTCTAGGCAGAACTGGCTTCCATTTGAGCTTCTGTGGAAAGAGCAAGTCAGGCACTCTAGAATATGGGGAGCTGTAGTCTACCAGACACAACATAGATTATATATGTATGGATGGATTCTCTTCAGCTATTTTCAACCAGTTTCATGGGAAAGCCATGACCATACCAGTTATTGCATTAAGTAGGCTTCAAGGGTGTTTTCCCTTCTGCAAGATACACACAGTATCAATTATTTTGTTTTTTCTTTTATACAACATTTTAAAAACATTGTTCTCCACATTTTAAAACAAACTAAACACTTTGCTGTAGAAAAAGTAAGTTTTGAAGTTATTTTTTATTTGTGTGTGTGTATGTGGGTGTGCTATGAACATGCAGGTGTTTAGGGCGTCAGATGCCCTGGGGCTAGAATTAGAAGCAATTGTGAGCTGCCTGTGATGTGGGTAGGACCTAGAACCAAACTCTCCAGGCTCTAAAAAGAAAATGTTACAAAGAGAATTGATAAATTATCATAGATATATATTATTTATATCCTGAGAATACATTTAATCTAAAAACAGAACATCTTTTGTTGTGTCTCTTATTCATGATTCTAATAGTTTACCAAATTTGTCAGTTTATACACATGTCAAGATTAAATTTTTAAAATATTTTTGTGGTCTGAATACAGAGTTCCACCCCAAATGCTTGGTTTTTGAAGACATGGTCCTCTGGTGTGTTGCTATTGTTCACGGACCTGGAGGCTGTCAAGAGGAATGTGGTCTCTGAGAGCATCTCCTGAGTCAGCACTTTGTCTGGACACCTCTCTGTTCCCCTCTGCTTCCTGACGGCCTTAAGGTGAGCAGCTCTGCCCTTCTGCCCCTTCCTGACTTACACCAGAGACCACAGAGCTGCTGACAGAAATGAAGACCTCTGAAAAGGTAAGACCAGAGAAATCTCTCTTTCTTTATTATGGTTCTGTCAGATGTCTGTCACAGTCACTAAAGAAGCTAACTATATAAATATCTAACAGTGACCTCTGACTCATTAATAAATAGATTATTACATCTACTAATGTGTAGCAAGTTACTAGTGGCATAATTATATATTTAAGGCTAAGGTTGAAAAAGTTCCTAGACAAGAATAATAAGGGTAGGGGATATAGCTCAGTGATAGAACACTTGCCTAGTATAGGCAAGGCTCTGGGTTTGATCCAGGACACTGAAAAAAAAAAAACAAGGAATGAAAAAAAGAAGGAAAGGAAGGAAGTAGGAGAGAGACAGTGACAGAGAGAGAGAGAGAGAGAGAGAAAGAGAGAAAGAAAGAGAGAGAGAGAAAGAGAGAGAGAGAGAACAGGGGAGGAGGGGGACACACTCTAACATTCTAGTGCTCAGAATGTCTTAGCTACACCTTGCCTATTCATGCCCCATAGTGCACAGTAAGGCTGGCCCCTGCGCAGCTCTTTGTTGATAAGAGGTAGTACAGTTAATTTCAGACCAGGAGAATGTGAGCACTGCTCAGCTGGCTTCTGTAAAGCTACTTCCTTCCTGGACATTTACTTCTTTGAATGTTGGAATATTAACAAACAGCCACTGCTGGAGCAGCCAGGGGTACAGACCAGATCTGATGCATTCAGGGCAGGGGGTGTGGCCACAAACAGAGCAGCCACTCAGCCGAGAAAACCAACAGCAGTAGGGCGGACGCGTGCCTGGATGAAATCCCAGATTATCTCTAGAAATATCCCAGCTCACTAGTGAAGAAAGCAATCTCCATCCAGCCTGGGAAGGGAAGGTGACAGAGACACATGCTTATGTTTACAGATTTATGTGTTATTTATATAAGTGCATAAATACACAACTATTTACATACATAAATACATGACATGTGCATATGTATGTATACATATGCACACGTGCAGATGTGTTGTTACGCTTACATAATCAAAGGGCTGCCTTAGCATTTCTCATGTTCAACAGTTTCAATGATCCTCTGGTACACACAGCCATCATTACAGACCCATATGGACCTCTTTGACTCTGAGTCAACTTTAATAATTCTTTAACAGGACATCGGATTTATTTACTATATTTTTGATGAGGAGAGTCTGACATGGGGTCCGTCCTAGTCTGCTTTTTATTGCTGTTATAAGGCACTGAGCAAAAGCAACTCGGAGAAGAGGGTTTGTTTGACTTACAAGTTCATAAACCTGTAAGAAACCAAGGCAAGGACTCATGGCAGGAGCTGAAGAAAAGGCTGTGAAACACTGCTCATTGGCTTCCTCCCCACAGCTCCCTCAGACACACCCCAGGATCACTTGCTCAGGGGTGTCACTGCCCTCATTCAGCTGGCCCTCCCATATCAATTATCAGTCAAGAAAATTCCCTACATGTTTGCCCATCACAGGTAATTAGATGGAGGCATTTTCTCAACTGAGGTTCTTCCTAGGTGACTCTAGCTTGTATTAAGTTGATAGACAGACAGCACAAGACAGGGTCTCATGTAGCTCAGGCTGGCTGCAAACTTGCTATGTAGCTGGGTATGATTCCTAATCTTGTTCCTGCTTCCTGAATGCTGGGAGTTCAGCTATACAACACACTCCCAGCCTGCATCTAGTCAGTATTATGTAGCTCAGGATTTCTGATGTACTTCTCTTAAATGAGCTGATTTGCCCTTGAGAGAGAGTGGGATTCCAGAACATGACCCTGAAGTCGGTCGGCCTTGCTCCATGGTTACATTTCTTGGTGCTTCTACTGTGAAGTGATTGTCCGTCTCTGCACTTGTGTTGGTTTGTGAAACATATTGAACATATTCTAATGACTGACATGAGCATGAGGGAAATAAATATACGGCAAGAGTTTGAGGCAGAGCAAGCTAAGGAATAGTGTCTTTTAACTGTCAGGACTGGGTACATCTGTCACAATGTCACTGATGTCAAATTCATGGTTACTGGAGTCATCCTGCTAATGCTTTTGATTAACTTCTGTTGTTTCCATATCTGTGTCATTGCCCTGTAGCAATTCAGCTAGCACCATCACCACCCATGTTTTAAAGCTGTCGCTCCTTACCCACAGTTTAGAGTAAGGCTAAGTAAGGGATTCTATAGCACCATGTTGCAGTCAGCTCTCTACCAAAGAGGGTCAACTGAAAAAGATTATTTTAGGGCATGCATGGTTCTAAAGAATCCTAATTGGTTAACCATTGTCAAGCAACTAATCATTGTGAGAAAACATGACAAAGCAAACACATTCACCTCAAAGCCAGGAAGAGACAGACAGACAGACAGACCACAGTCCCTTTCAAAAGCAGCTGACTTTTGATATGTGCATTGAAAGAAATCATGACTGTTTTGCAAGGGTTAGTTCTACATATTATTGAAAGGAACCAAGTGATAACACCTGCCTTTAACCCCAGCACTTGGGATTTGAAAGTAAGATAATTAGTAGTTCAAGGCCAGACTGGGCCATCCAGGTAATGTGAAGCCAGCCTGGAGTACATGAGACACTGTCTCAACACCTCTCTCCACATCTGCCTCCCAACCTGTTGCAAAGAATAATTTGTTCACCATTGTGTGTTAAATCTGCCTACATTACAATAGTAACAACAGTAGTTGTTGGATTCTCGAGACCTCAATAGCGTGAGGGTCCCACCCTGGCTGTCTCATAGAACAACCTGTCACGGACTGGGATTTCTTACGGGGGGGGGGGGGGGGGTGGTCCCTTGTTCCTCGGGACGATGGGTTCTGGCCAGGTGTGCACGGGATTCGGCTTTGACAAACAGACTCGACACGAGTGGTGTAAGGTCTGAGTGTATTTCTTTAAAAATGACATGAGGCTTTTACAATCATTGTAAAAGAGAAATGAAAAATCTGGCAGCTCAGTAGTCAAGGTACATCTGAGGCCACCTAAAACACACTAGGTCTAAAACAGCAAGAATGCAGACTGCCGAATCTAGAGTGCTCAGTACTGTGGACTGTCTCTCACACACACACACTCTCAGATTAAGGTCCCGCCCATCCTAAGTAAAACGCCCACTATGTTAATCTTTTGGGGAAGTAGAGACAGTCTCTTGCTAACTCCTAGGAGTGGTTCAGCTGTAGTACATGACTGAGAATGAGGATTTTACTTGACCTTGTCCTGGGATAAGTCTCTCATTCTGTGAGCTTCAGTGCCCTACCCACAATGCTGGAGGCAATTAGTTTGGATGGCTTAACATTCCAAGCCAGGGTTTGACTAGGATTTTGAAACATTGGTGAAGGTCAGAGAGCAATGTCCGAATTTTCTTTTTCTAGCTGTTAAGAAATGATATCTTGGTAGGCCCCTAGCACACAAGTACGAGGATATATCTGGGCTATCTCTGAGTTTGGGGTGCCAGGCGACAATGCGGAGGCAGGAGACTGACTTTCCTTGAAGTTTACGCCTCAAATACCGCCGTCAAGCAAAGTGTGCGTGGCAACAACCCAGTAGTTGCTCAGTTCACCAGGCTTGGTAAGTGGACAGTCCACATATGGCAATGAAAACCTGGAAGGTTGCTGGAGGACCGCTGACCATAGCTCACAAAGAAAGCCTGGGGTTGCAGCAACAATAGGGTAAATAACTCATCAGCAGTGCAAAGGCAGGCCTGGCAAGAGTGAAGGCCGAGGAGAAAGGGGGAATAATATTCCTTTGGCCATGTCCTCTCTTATCTAGGCTGCTACCTGAAGGTGTCACATTCAAGGTAGGTCTTCCTACATCGGTTAAGGTAATTAAGAAAGCTCTTTAGTTGAGGCTCCCTACTTAGGTGATTGTAATTTGTAGAAAGTTGACATCAAACCAACTATCACAGTGTGGGGCAGTGGTCTGTTCAGACAAAGGCCCAGTTGAGTATAGGTCTGTCTGGAACTCTGGAGCCCCAGTGGGCAGTTTCTGCCTGCAAGGGATGGAAGGCATTCAGCCACACTTCCTGGGTCCCTGGCTTCTGTTTCAGTCACAATCTCTCACAGTCCCCCACAGGAGATGTGTGTTTTGTCATGTAGACAATGCCCCAAGCTCCCAGCATTCTAGCTGGGCCCTACCCTCAGGCATCTGACCACAGCCAGGCATGCCCTGCCCCACAGATAGCCCTGCCTCACACAAGATAAGGGGCGGTTTGCCCCCTCCTCTCTCTCTTGCTCTCCTGCTTTCTTGCTCTCTTCCTCTCTTCCTTTCTTGACCTCTCTCTCTCTCTCTCCTTTTCTTCTCTCCTTCCTTTCCTTTCTTTCTCTCCACATGGCCAACCCCTTTTCTCTTTCCTATAATAAAATATCTCATGGTTATGCATTGCCTCCTTTTAATTAATGCTCAGTGCAGTCCAAGCCAGGCAATCGGCAGCAGAGAGACCCATAGGCCATCATCACAGAGTGGCTAATAACCTACCACCACGGTGTGGAGAAATCATTCATTGCTAATGAATGATTTAATTATGATTTTCCTTATTTCCTGTATGCGTGTGATTTTAGGATGTATGTAAAAAAACAACAAAAACAAAAAACAAAAAAAACAAGGAATTATCTTTTGGTCTCACGATGATGAGTAGCATCCTGTGGCCTGCTCACATGTATTCCAAGATTGTGATGATGACGATGAGGAGGGTGAGCAATGATGCTGGGACACCTCTGTTGCTGAGATTGCTGAATCTAACTTCTGGAACTTTAAAACTGCCCTTGCAATTGTTACCAACTCATATCTGTGCTTTAAGGTCACTAGGAAGCATTTGTATTCTTGACAATCTTAAAGTCCTAAATTTTAGCATGAAGTTTGTGAAATACAGAGCACACAGTGGTATTTTCAGTGGCTACCCAACCCACAGGTTTCTTCAAGCTTTGATTATATTTTAACTTTTATTTTGAAAATGTTATTAAAAGTACAAAATTGGCACTACATGAAATGTTTTTGTAAATAAAATATATTATTGCTGACTGAACATGTGTGTCTATGAAATGTGTTTGTATGCCTATGCATGCCACAGTCTATTAGGGGTAAGGGATAAGTGACAGAATTAACCACAGCAGACCTCTTCCTATTCCTATAGGAAGCATGAGGGTGGCATGTCATAGGAATGAAGACAGAAGGCAACCATATTGTTCATTGCTATTGACCCAGAACAAAGAGAAATGAATAATATTTTGAGGAAAATTAGTGAATCTGTCAGGAGAGCTCCAGGGAGCATGGTCCTGGACCTGAGAGCCATGATGACTACTGTGTGAAAGTGGTGATAGAAAACTCACCCCTGCTGGTATCAAGGTTTCTTAGGAAAAGCATTAGAGCTCCAAGTTCTCTGAAAGAGTAAGGAAGGAGGAGGACAAGGAGGCAGGAGAGAGAAGGAGAAGCAGAAGGGGGGAGCCAGAGGAGGCAGATATTTGAATGTATAGAAATCTAACAGGCTCTGCTCACTGTTCTCAAAGTGAGAATTGTGTAGTCAAATACTGTCTGCTGCTCTGTCTTGACGCTGTCACTGCTCAAGATGAGACTTGTCAACTGGGAATGATGGAAGTGACTTTCAGCCACTATTTTCTACAGTGTAAGAAGGAGGTTGGAGGGATGAATGGTTTTGTGTTTCAGGCCTTTGTGAACTAAGATGCAATCAACTGTGCTGGGGTAACACCGTTAACTCCCCTAGATGTACCAGGTAGGATATCGTAGCTGAAGAAATGCTTGACATGGGATGGTCTCCTTAGGGAAAGTGCTGCTTACCTCTCACAAAGCTCTGGTTGCAGGCAAGGTAAGGGGAGCTCTGAAAATTCCCATTCTGTTTCCCTTTCTCTGCTAGCTCCTGGAAGTCTATTCTATGGGACTTGTAAACATTCTTTCCATGATACAATTACTTGGCATTCATCACAAAACAGGGGTTTCTTCCACTTCATCTCCTAACCACAGGAAATTGGGGAAGGAGGGAGCTGGGACTGGATATCTACCTCACAGAAAGAGGTCTTAGTACACCTGGTCACAAGTCCCAGAATATTTTAACTTAGACTTAGCTCTTCTAGCAGAACTCTAGCAAAGGTATTCAGTCCTTTCACGTGCACTGATCCTCAGCTCTGAGACGCCACCTGGAGTGGGTGGCATGCCATGAGGCCTGCTGGATGCATGCTCCAGCAGCATCACAGAATGCTTCTACCCAGGACATAGTGTCAGAG
The DNA here is from genome assembly GCF_008632895.1 of Mastomys coucha. Taxonomy (NCBI): domain Eukaryota; kingdom Metazoa; phylum Chordata; class Mammalia; order Rodentia; family Muridae; genus Mastomys; species Mastomys coucha. The sequence continues at coordinate 45,546,323 of NW_022196915.1, forward strand.
ACAGAGTTCGCCATGCTTTGGAGAAGGAAAAGCAAAGGAGTCATGTGAGATCTCAGGAGGAGCAGTGACCTGTGGCCACTCCCACAGGTGGGTGCTTGGGGATGTTTAGCTGGGGCTAAATTGTCCGAGCCACTAAAGTTGAGGGTAGGTGGAGAGGTGTGGAACTAAGAATATTGATAAGGGCAATAGGTAGCGCCCAACAATTGTGTCAGAGGCAAGTTAAAAATGAGCAATGTGTATGCCTGTGTCTTTTATCTGTGGATTCAAGGGAAGCTGGGTGGGGGCTGATAGCACAGCCTGTTCCTAGAGCTTAGGTAGGGTAGCAAAAGCTACATGAAACAGATTTATTGTGTTGATTGGAGGAAAATATAAAGAATTGGAAACTTGCCCCAGAGAGGATGTTGCCAGAAAGTGGAGGTGACTATGATCGAACATGTTAGCAGTGGACAAAATAGGGAGTGCCTGATCATGTGGTGTGGCATTGTGTGTGGACATGTCTTTCTGCAGTCTGACTTGCTTACAAAGTGTTTTTTTCCATGGTCACAGAATGGTTTGTATTTGAACGAAAAGCACCAGTGCCCAGCTGTGAGCATCAATCCAGATCCTGGAAGGCATGAAGTGTTTTGTTTTGTTTTCTCCACGAACACCTGGATTTGGAAAAAGTCAAACATAAAATCAATGTTCTTCACATTATTAGCACTGCTGACAATACATTGTTGACCACACTCAGTGTGTCATGGGGTGAGAGGCATTTCTGTCATCCCACGAGACTTGGGGGATCTCCTGCTGTGGCAATTGTTGCCCAGCAGCACTGCAGAGTCTTAGAGAGTGGGAGCTGGGTGTGTATGCTGGGTGTGTTCTGACTGTGTGTTCTGACTGTGTGGGCTGACTGTGTGGGCTGACTGCAATGGAGGCAGTTCAGGAGGGAAAGCAAAAGCATTGCTACTTAGGTTAAGTCCTGTTCAAGATTGAATCTTACTGGGTCTCTTACTTGCTTTTCTCTTTGTGCTCTCTCTCATGCTCTCTGTCTCTCACTGTCTCTGTCTCACTGTCTGTCTCTCTCCTCTCTCTCTCTCTCTCTCTCTCTCTCTCTGTCTCTGTCTCTGTCTCTGTCTCACTGTCTGTCTCTCTCCTCTCTCTCTCTCTCTCTCTCTCTCTCTGTTTCTGTCTCTGTCTCTGTCTCTGTGTATGTGAGGGGGTTGTATTATGTACGTATGCTGTATGTGTTTGTTGTGTGTATTTGTTATGTGTGTGTGTAAGTATATGGTGTGCTATGTGTGAAGTGTGTTACATGTATGTGTTGTATATGTGTATGTCTGTATATTGTGCATGTGTGTTGTGTGTGTTTATGTATGAGTGTGATATGAGGCAGGAGTGTGTGTTTTGTTGAGTATGTGTTTGTTGTGTGTGTGTTTGTGTATGAGTGTAATGTGTGGCACACGTGTGTGTTTTCGTGTGTGTGTTTGGTGTGTTTATGTATGAGTGTGATATGTGGTATGTGTGTGTGGTGTGTATATGTTCTTTGTGTGCGTGTGTTATAAGGGGAATGGTATGTGTATGGTGTATGCACTTGTGTCATACACAGATGCTAGCCATCTCACTTAATTACTCTCCACCTATTCCCTTAAGACAAGGTTTCTCATTGAACCTGGAGCTAGGCTGGCAATTCAGCAGTTTCCTATGCCTTTTCCACTCCACAGCTGTGGCTACAACCATGTATATGGGTTCTAGGATTTGAACTCGTGTTCTCAAGCAAGGAAGCAAGTGTTTTGACACATTTAGCCATCTCCTTGGTTCCTTGTTTGCTTAATCATCCATTCATTCATCCACTTTTGCCATCCCAAGGGTAGAATTGAGAGTCTCATAAATTCTAGGCAAGCACGCTGCCACTCACACCTCCCCGACCCCAGCTCTTGAGTATACGTTAGAACCTCAGGTGTGTTTATCAGCTTAGGCATGGACCTATTCACCTTGCAGTATACAAATGTAGCAAAAATGTTCACTCTTTTGAATTAAAGAAAGCAAAGACTGATTCTCTGTAATCACTCTGACTAATGGGCTTAGATGTGTTTGCTGGTGTCCTACACGTGTGTAAACTAACCATGAAGCTTAGGTGGCCATAGGAAAGCTATAGTCAGTGTCCTGTACAAAAGGGGGCATCTTACTTATCATTCAGGGAGTCTTAGATGTGAGCTTATGACACCTCATTTTAGAAGCTTGTTTTTGTGGAAGTATAGTAAGCTAGAAATGTGATAACTGTACATTTTTGCAGTCTTTTAGCATTTATCTTAAATACAGTAAGTTTATAGATGGCAACCCAGAGTGAGCCCTTTGTCCGTACAGGAAAGAATGGCCTGGTTGCACACTATCATGTACCATGGCAGAAGTCACTGATATCATGCCATTTCACTAGGACATTACTTCTGAATCACTTTCAAATAGACTTAAAGTGTCTCTGAAAAGAACCAATTGATTAATGGGGCCAGCTATCGATCAGCTCCTCTTAAAGGGACTATTATGGCTCGTCAGGAATATCTGGTAGCATGAGGTTAAGGTTCAAGTTATCAGAAGACCAGAGGTTGGGGTTACTAATGTGAGGGAAGTTGGGATACCTGGTTGCTATGTGAAAAGCGAATGTGCTTTTGGGAGTGTTTGAAAGCCAGCTATTGCGGAGATAAGGTACAGGTTAGGGTGGAGTTAACTACCACACCAATAGGCTCTGGCAATGCTTGGAAGAAGGCTTCGTGTCCTTATATGTGCACACTTTGAGACTGTCTCTCCAGAACTTAGTTCTCACTTTCTCATAACTGAACAGCCATCATCCAGATACAAGATGCCACCACTGTTGCTTAGGCTTTGGTGGGAGCCTGAAAACTTTGAGTGGTGCTTCTGTTTAAAAAAAAAAAATGGTTTGGAGCCACAAATACCTGAGCTGCTTGGAGTCTTTAGAAATGGATCCCTGAATCAGCTAGTGTTCTTGGACTTAGAATAAAGGCAGACTAGACCTCTCTTCCACCATATTGACTACTGGAAGTGGAGGAAGTATTCCTCATGGTGAGCAGTTCTAAACATGGGTAGCATTCAGTTATGCTTACAAGTACTAGAACAGTGTTAGAAAGGATGGCTCTGTTACAGGAGAAAGAATTTCAAATTGGAGTTCAGGAATGCCTTCTCATTCACTGTGAATCTGTGGGTTGTGAGAGTTTAGACACTAAGCCTCACAAACACGATGTATCCAACACAACACACTACAAAAGAAGTGCACATGAAACCTTCATTTCCCCCCACTGTCCATTTTCAAAACATCATTATGTGCTATTGAAAGTTATGGTTCCATTTGTCATCCTGGCAAGTACCAGGGATAAGATCATTTAAAACATTCTTTTTTTTTTTTTTAGTTTGTATTTATCAGAGCCATGGAAAAATTACATTCCTATTAGCTTGAGTTGGAAATATTGGAAGGAGTATTGTAATTCATTCCAGGTAATATCTTTCTTTGTGTTTGGCTATTACTCAGGCCGATCTAAAGAAATACTTGAGTGTGAATTATGTCAAAATCAAAGTCGTCTCTTGAAAATTTGAAATGCATTACACACCTGAAGTGCTGACAGCGGAGCTCATGCCAAGCATTTGATCCACTAATACCCATTTTCCAAGCACTACAGAGCCTCAGATCTGGGTTTCTTCCATTCTTGCACAAGCCAATTTTCAAATAAGGGCTGGGGAAACAGTTCAGGGATCATAAATCACACTGATGGTTGGGGAAAAAGTGTTCTTTTCCTTCTTCAGATGTGGTTCCACGCATTTTTACACATCTTTCAGCTAAATCAGAAATCCAGATGCATGATTTGGGTGCTTGCGTATGTCGTGTCTATTTGTGGCTATTCCATGGAAGAACAGAGGGCTGCGAGACCGAACTGGGCTGTGTTGGCATAATAAAGTATGCTGAATACAGTAGAAAGCACTGGGCAAAAACACTCTTAAAAGTGAAGGTGGTTTCCACTCCATGTGTGCAGTCAAAACAGACTAATTAATTCAGCCAAAGTATAGCTACAAGGAGCCACTCTCACAAGCATTGGCAGCCCAACAACCTATGTGCTCAATGATAGCTTCAGTTTCTCTAAGGTCAAAGCTCTCTGGTAAAATCATGGACCATCTTGTTCCTTAAATTTTTATCTTTTAAAAATTCTCAGTTTTCAACATAATAAGGTGTTAGTTTTGTAATCATAAAATGTATGCCTAAGGTCTAGGGATATAGCTCCGTGTAGCAGAGTACTTGCTTGGCATACACCAGGCCTGGAGTTTCAGTCCTAGGATTGAAAAATAAAGCCAAAACAGTAAAGGGGTTGTATTAGACACTATACTATATTTATATATTATATTGTAATGTTATACTACATCATATCATATCAAAATTCTATTCTCTTCCCTGGCTGCTCATGTTAACATTCCCCCTAGTTTTCCCTCTCAGTTTATTTCTGGGTGGTGGGAACTCATCCTGTGATGGGCATGTTAACTATTCTGTGCACAAATCATTTTTCTTCACAGCAGATTTACAAGGGACTCAGCTGTGGGGATGATTGGCACAGGGCTGAGTGCCTCTCTGAGAAGAATACAGCATCAACACAGTGTAGGCACAAAGTGCCCGCAAGCTTTCTGCACTTACATATCTTATTCTTGTTTCACATGACCCGTATCACAGTATTCATATGAAAGGACCCACACAGGTCCATGTGTTAAATGGTTGCTTCCTGGTGGCTCCATTTTGCAAAGTTTTGGAAACATTGGGAGGCGGGGCCTATTTGGAAGAATTTGTTCATTGGTAGCATATTTCTTTATGTAGCAAATACTCCCACAAGTTGTCTTTCTCTCCCAACAGTGGAGTCAGCCACTCTCCTCCAGCACAGGCTCCTCCCATCATTATGCACTGCCCAAGCAAAAGGTCACATAGTCATGGAACTCTGTGAAACTGTGTATCTAAATAAATGGCCCCTTGAGTTGCTTCTGACAGTTGTTATGTTTTGTTTTATTTCTTGTCACAGAAAGAAAAGAAATGTGTTTCCTTTATTTGTCTTGTTAAAGACTAAAAGGAAATATATACAAAATCCAAGTCCAAATCTCAAACCGTTCAGTTCTGATTCCCAGCATGCCTGCCAGAATGTCTAGCCCTTAACCTGCTCTTCTGAACTTCATCTTGTGTTCAGGAAACACCTTTCTTTCTTATGGAATGATATTTCTGGTCACTACTTCCAAATCCCAGATCCATCTCCCCATTTTATCTACAATATGAGGAAAAAAGCAGTGTTTTGTGACTATTTTACCTAGTTGAACTCTTATCCTTTCAATGAAATATGTTTTCCTTATTGTATCAGTTTCAAATTTTTGAAGTTATAATTTTTTATTCTACATTATTTCTAGTTTTACTTGTAAATTCATGTTACATATACTTTTACATATTCATATACATATACATGAACTTTTAAATATTAAAAACAATAATTGTTTGCTAAAGTCTTGTGTTTCAGAAATGAATTGCCAGATAGTTGAGCCTTCTCAGTAAGAGGATTACCATATGCCCTACCTACTCTAAATCCAACCTGGTAGAAATCCTACTTGTTATATTTTTGCTATGCATACTAAGTTTGATGATTTATTGCAGCTCCCATACACTCTGCTACAATCATTTCCTACTCAAAAATAAGTCAGAAAGCTTCCCAACAGGGTAGTATTATTCTTACTGATTGTCTTATGTCTCTATTTCTGTGATAAAACACCAATGCCAAAAGCAGCTTGGGGAGGAAAGATTTTATTTCAGCATATAACTCTCAGATCCACACTTCATCACTGGGAGATGCCAGGGCAAGAACTCAAGTCAGAAACCTAGGAACATGAACTGAAATAGAGGCCATGGACAAGTGATACTTACTGGCTTGCGCCTCTGACTTCTTCAGCCCAATTTCTTATACATCCCAGGACCACCTACACAGAGTGACACTGCCATAGTGAGGTAGGCCCTCCTACATCAATCATCAATACAGAAAGTGCACCCCAGGCTTTCCCAGAGGCCAATCTGGTGGAAGCATTTTCTCACTTGAGGTTCCCTCCCCATAGAGGACTCTAGCTTGTGTCAAGTTAACACAAAACTAACCAGCACAATGATTGGGTCTTTATGTTCTTTGTTCAGTAATTCGGTGTCCAGAGTTGATCTTTAAAAGAATGACACACAGGGACCACCCCTTGCTCAAAGCTATACTGTGCCACTCCATAGCCTTCAAAGTAAAGTCCAAAGTCTTTGCAGCTTACGTGATATGATCTCTTTTCAGACCTCTGCCCTGACATCATTTCCCTCCACTTACTAATCATACAATCATCACTAGCTTGTCCTGGCCCACTCATACCTTGTGGTCTTTGAACTGGCTGACCCACACTCAGAGATAATCCACATCCAGACAGCTAAACCCTTCACTCTATTAAAGACTTCTCAAGTGTTGCCCTCTCTGTGTATCTTTCCCCAACCCATCTATTAAAGGATGTATCCCATTCCTCCCCCTAACCTTCATAGCCCTTCTCCTTTTTCTTGAAACATTGTCTCCTTTTCCACACATATCAAAACTTAGCAAGTTTTATGTGTCCATGGCCGTTGTTAACTATCTCCCCACCATTGCCTACCAGCAATGCAGAGACACTGATTTCACCATCCTCATAATTAATATATTTAACAAGGGCCTCTTTAGGTGTAGAATAACATTCTAGGCATTAGACTTAAACGGCTTAAAACAAATTTCCTAATCATTTTTTTTAATTGAGAACACCAGGTTGGGTAGCAAAATATATGTTTAAAGGAGCAAGGAAAAACTGCTGTTTTAGATTAAAATTCACATCACTGAGGCTGGTGAGAAGATTTAGTAGGTAGAGGCTCTGGCATCTAGGCGTGATGACTGGAATCAAACCTTCAGAGCTCACATGCTGGTATTGGAGAACTGACTGCAGTTACCCTATGTTTCAGTTTGCTTTGGACTGCTACAATAAACACCATGACCAAAAGCAACAGAGAAGAGAAAAGGTTTATTTTTTCTGTGTCAGAGGTCCTGATCACAGTCTCAGTGAGAAAAGTCAAGGCAGGAATGCAATGAAAGAACCCAAGGCAAAGGGAGGAATCTGGGTGGGAGAGGGAACAGGGAGGGGAAGAAGAGAACATGATCAGGTATTGGGAAGGGGGAGGAACAGGGCAGAATCCCTGAAATCCAGCAGAAAGAATGAATGGAAACAGGCAACCTTGGGAGGGACGCTCTAGAATGTACTGAAGACCTAAGAGGTGAGAGACTCTCAGGACTCAAAGGGAGGGACCTTGGATGAAGTGTTTTACAGTGGGGAGGAGGAACTTGTAGAGTCCACCTCCAGTGGAGGGACAAGACATCAAGTGGAGGGATGGAGTTGCCATCCCACAGTCAAAAGCTTTGACCCATAGTTATTCCAGTGGATCTGATGCCTTCTTCTGGACCCCATGAGCACTTCACATATGGTATATAGACACACATACCAGCAAATCTCAAACACATACAGCCAAAGAAATAAAAGGAAGAAGAAGAAGAAGAAGAAGAAGAAGAAGAAGAAGA
>NW_022196915.1:45554068-45561142 GCF_008632895.1 Mastomys coucha
GGAGGAGGAGGAGGAGGAGGAGGAGGAGGAGATATCATCTACTCTCCATAAAGCATTTTAAGATAATGTCTAGAATATGAATTTAAGTTCAGGGTCATCTATGTAGAATATGAAAGCAACCACTGACCTTCCTCCATCCTGCTACAAAGATTTTTGCACAGATGCTTGAGGTATGCAAGAGTCACATAAGCTCGAACCACATTCTATCCCAAAGAACTCGGAGTCTTTTGCTTATCTGCAGGCCTATGAGTTTCCAAGACACTACACAGTCTGCCCCAGGGAGAGGCTTTAGGGAAGCACCCATGCAGGTACTAGAGTCCCTCCCCACAGACACTGGAGGCAGCAGGATGATGCCTAATCTTGATATGAAAGATCACACAGGCTCCAGTGGGATGCCTATCAACCTAGTGGCAGACTTGACCTATGGAGGGCTGCCTTGGATAGTGGACAGTGAGGATACTGGGAGGAATCTGAAGTTGATGGTGACAGCTTGCTGAGGCTAAAGGTGGCATGGAAGTCCAGCCTCAATATCAGCTAGAGGCATTTCAGAATGAATGGTTAAGCCACACCCTGAGCACATTACCCCCACAGTACTGTGGGCTTCAGTAGGAGAAACAATCGCTCTCCTAGTGAGGCCTACCCAGTATCCTTTTATTCTATACAGAGTATTTAGCTACATCTTTATATTAAAAAGATTTTATAATATTAAAGTAGTGAAAACTACATCATAAATAAATATCAAATAGTAATGGGTACTCAGGGCTGGTAAAATAAACATTGATTTTGTTGCAACTGTTGCTATGCAGACACAGAGTCTCCAAAAGATATTAATTTAAACATTGTTGATTAGAAAATATCGAATGCCAAACGTCTGAAATTCATACGAATGTTTACACACAATTTTTCAGAAGTATTATTACCTTCCCATAGTCACTGTTAGACAAGAAATGAAACAAACAAGATTTGTCTTTAGTAGATGGTTATAGCTACATTTAAACAACAGAACTAAAGCAAAACAGGTTTTCCTATTCTCAAGTGAGAGATATGTCTTATAGGACTCCATATCATAGGGAAAGAAAAAAAGGATATTGGAATAATCCAAAAACATTTGTCATATATTTTCTCTTGTATTTAATTGTGGGAAGTGAACAGGAGGATTTAGTTGTCTGGCACATAGGGTCATACACTCCTAATGTATTTGCAAAACATGACATTATTGAAGGAAGAAAAGTGAGAAGAGTAGCAATCTACAAGTGATCTTTCCATGGAAATGTGTATTGGCTGATAGAACACATCCCAGAAGACTATTTCAAATATCAGCTTGAACCATTCACTTAAAGTTTGTTTGGATAGATGATAAGGACTTGTCTATGTCTTGGTGTCTCTCTTTGACTATTTCTTAGTTGGGAATAATTGCCTGATTTGATTTTTAAATCTACAGTACACTGTTCCATCTTAAAGAAAAATCATATCCACTCTAGACCTTGGTGTGAGTTTCCCATTAGTTTTCACATGAGGTCTGGCTTGTTTTTATATGTGGGCATAAGCTTTCCATTTGAATATGACATGTGTTTTACAAAAATTTAGGAAGCAGGTAGCCTAGCCCATCAAATGACTAGAATGGCATGCAACCATAAAGGAAGCAAGAGTGTTTGTTACTCCAATGATTTGGTCTTGGACTAATGTGTGCTTGGGGCTCCATTTTCTCCTCAAAGACAGACCTTTACATGGAACCTCTGTGCACCACAGCTAGATAGTGAATTCTGCAGCTCAGGAGATAAAATTTATTAAGCCAGTCCTGATGTTTGCAAACTGAGGACCCTGTTAGTACTTTTAAAACTCATTGATTTGGATGATAGTTGCTCTCTCTTGAATTCTTTGCTCTGCTTTCTTTCCCTCACTATTCCACTATTTTCTTGGTCACCTTCACCAAGAGGAGCCTAAACTCCTGGTAGGCTTCAGCAGAGGTCAACCTCTTGGCAGACCAAGATCATCCTCAGTGAAGACAGTAAAACTCACCCCTTTCATTCAAATAATCTGAGTCATAATGACCTGTCTGCTTTGGCCCAGTAATTAGAAGCTTGTGGAATTAACGTAAATATCTCCTTATTTCTGTAAGTTGTTTGATTTGAGAGACAATAAGCTATAGTTAACGTGGATTTATCTTTCAAAGTTTTCAGGAAATCAGTGGTGATACCAAGAAAGACAACTGAAGAGAGAAAGGTCCCTTTGCTTGAGTGACAGCTGGGGTATAAACAGATGAAACAAAGCAACAGGAAGAAACGTGAAAACATCCAACACTCTATGGGATTTGGTAAATTTGCTAGAACAATAATTTTAAACAAAGCATGAGGTCCAGATATACTTAGTTTGTAACAAAACTTGATGACCCCATGAGTAAAGCTTAATACTTCACAACTTGTGGATTTCATGATGAAAAATTACACATTAATGATTGTAGAGTCTCCATATAAATTGAGTTTAAAGCATTTATAATTCATTTAACATCTTTTCTTTTTTGTTAGAAGGTAGCTCCTGCGCATTAGGAAAAGGCCACATTGCTGTGCTTTGCTGTGCCACAGAGAATTACATAGTGAACAGCAAATATTGGTGCCTGCTTACTAGGTGAGAATGCCTGCCAGTCCCTTGATACAGAACCATGTCAGAAGCATTGGATGCAGAAGATCCTTTGGTTCTGAAGGGCTCTTGGTTGCCCCAACCCAGTAACTCATTCCACTCAGTTACTAGAAGGTTCACTAACCAAGGTTCCTGGGTTATACTAATTTCATTTAAAAACCAAGGAGTTTGTCTTTAATCTTATTGTACTTTTCAAAGCAAAATAATCCTACTAGTTAGGTAGAATAGACCAATTTCTTAAAAGGTACAATAATGGTAATCAAAACATGTTCATATTAAGGGAATGAGATGTATCATTTGAAAAAGCCAATATAGTTTAACTAGGGAGTACTAGCAACATATATGGAAGAAACAATAGTAATTATTTATAAACAACTCATTTTATTTTTTTTATTTTAGATATTTTCTTTATTTACATGCAAATTTCTCCATTCCCAGTTTCCCCTCCAAAAAACAAAAAAACAAACAAAAACAAACCCCTGTTGCCTCCCCTCTCCCCTTGCCTGCCACCCCGCCCTCTCCCACTTTCTGGCCCTGGCATTCCCCTACACTGGGGCACAGAACCTTCACAGGGCCGAGGTCCTCTCCTCCTGTTGATGATCGATTTTGCAATCCTCTACCATACACATGCTGCTTGAACAATCAGATCCCTCTATGTGCAGTCCTTGGTTGGTGGTTGAGACCCTGGAAACTCCGAGGGTACTAGTTAGTTCATGTTGTTGTTCGTCCTAAGGGGCTACAAACCCCTCAGCTCCATTGGTCTTTTCTCTAATTCCTTCACTGGGGACCCTGCACTCAGTTCGATGGATGGCTGTGAGCCTCTACATCTGTGTCAGTCAGATACTGTCAGAGCCTCTAACAACTCATTTTAGAAGTCAGAATCAACGTAATTTCACACCCACTACAAGAAAACTACAAGCCAAGATCTTTCGTTAGCAAAATCACAAACATCCATTAAAAGTAATAGTGTTCTCTGTTCACATATTGTCTTAGTTAGGGTTACTATTACTTTCTTGAAACACCATGGCCAAAAGCAGCTTGGGGAGGAAAGGGTTTAGTTTGCTCACACTTCCATATAACATTCACCATCCAAAGCTGTGAACGCAGAAACCTGGAGGCAGGAGCTGATGCAGAGGCCATGGAGGGAAGCTGCATACTGGCTTGCTCCCCATGACTTGCTCAGTCTGCTTTGATATAGCACCCATTACCACCAGCCTAGGGATAGCACCATTCACAATGGGCTAACCCTCCCCCATCAATAGTTAAGAAAATGCCTTACAGTTGGTCTTTTGATTTTTAAAATGTTAAATAAGTTTTGTATTTCTAAAAACAATTATAACTTTGGCACAAGTATTGTTATTTTTGTGCGTGTATAATACTAGGTATGACTTTATTAACATGTATGCTGGCTAGTTTTATATCAACTTGACACAAGCTAGAGTTAACTGAAAGGAGGGAACCTCAATTGAGTAAATTCTTCCCTAAGATCCAGTCACAGAATTATATTTCTTAGAGAGGATATAACTCAAACCACCCAAAAGAGACTTAGAGAAATTGATTATGTAAATTTCTTCAGAATTAAAATAGCTCATCAGAAGCTACATATAGAAAATAAACAGGCAAACAGTAGGTGAGATAGGTAGGATACCTACAGCAAATAGAGGACCTATGTCCACATAGAATTTTACAACAGATTTACCAGAACATCTTGCTCCCAGCTAACTATAGCTGTACATTTTTTTTAAGTGCTAGAAGATATGATCTTGAATCTTTTCACTATAAAGAAGGTAAATATTCAGTACAATGTATTCAAGTACTGAGGCTTCACAAAGTACCCCACCAATATAGACGATTTTTATATATTGGTTAAAAATTTAACACATTAAAAAATACATTCATCTCAAGAGCGGAGAGATAACACAGTCAAAGCACTCGCCAGAAAAGCAAGATTCCCAGAACCCTCATAGAAGGTAGAGACAGTGTAGCCAAAGCAAGGACCACCAAGACCAGAACTGAAAGCTGTGGGATGCACTGAGAAATCTTTCTTTGGTAAATAAGATAGAAAAGTGATCAGTGATGATTCCTGACACCAGCCTCTAGCCTTCACATGCATGCACACATGAGTGCCCACAGGCATGCAACACATACATCACACACACACACGCACACACACACACACACACACACACACACACACACTGGAAAAAGGAAAAAAAATCAATAAAGAAAAACATACTAAACTGACAACAAACCACCAGAAATCTACAGGAAAGGACAAGGGAATGCACTGTGTGCAAAGACTGGCGGTTAATATTGACCATTGGAAAACATTAGGAAAGGCAGACTAAAGCCAGGGTGCCTTCTAAAGCACTCCTGGTGACTAACCTTCACTGTCAACTTGATTGTATTAAGGAAGGACTGTGGGGAGCATGATCCCAAGGCTTTGGGTTCAAGACTGAGTATCCTTAACCCTGAGTATCGCCAGCAGTGCCCATCCTTTGCTTCCTGGTCTGCACAGATGTTGGCTGAGCAGCTTCTTGCCAGCCCAGCTGGGAGCTACTTCTACCTCATGCCTTCCCCATCATGGTGAACCAAACTCTCAAACTATTCGCAGAAATAATTCTCTCCTTCACTGATTTTTCACATCTTATCAGCTATTTGTCTATAGTAATGGGAAAATACAGTACTTTATTAATGCAGTATGACTGTTTGGTTTTTAAAATGTAAAATACTGAATGTTGGGTTTGATGTGGAATAGCTTCAGGTTGAGTGAGAGACTCCGACTCGACTGAATAAGGCAGAGAGGACATGTAACATTCTCCAGACTCTGCTGATGGGAAAATCACTCAACATGAAGAAATACAAAAACAAAAACAAACAAACAAACAAACAAACATAAAAGCTGCCTGTCAATTGAAATTTAAAAAGAAAAGAGAGTGGGTCCAATATAATATAAGGAATGCCACCCCTCCATGTTATAAAGTAACCTCAAAAAAAAAAAGCATCCCTTCACCATTTCCACTTGATGGAGCTTAATTAGGGAAAGGAGCTCCTGACATCTTTGTGAGATTTTCTTAGACATAAATCACAGTTTCCATCCACAGAAGAGGCGATGACTAAACAAGGTCCTTAATTCCAAGGGCCAGGAATTATTAAACGCCAACACCACCACCACCATGCTAGCATGGGGCTGACCTGCGCAGTGCCCGAGAAAAAACGCAGACAAAGTAGGGACCCCACATAGTCAGAGGCAAACAGTTCTCTAGTGGTAGGGATTGTTCCAGGTCAGATGTCACATAGCAACTTCCTCCAGTTCACCTTGACCAACACAGAACTCCAGCACTGTACTCTTTCCTTTCCAAATGCATTTAAAATATTCGATGGATGATTGTAACACCCAAAAGGAAGAGAAATGGTCCTCTTGATGGAAGAGAGCTCATGGAAATTAAATGAGAATAAAAACCTGTTGGCTAACTATATAGGTCAGAAAGTTGAGTATCAAGATGTGCAGGAGGATGTGGAACTGCACAACAGGAGTCTGTCGGTTTCAGAAGGTGGAGGTCCTATGTCAGGTCAGCAAGTGTAGGTCAGAGGAACACTGAGTACAAAGAGGAGAAGTCCAGGTGGGGGCTGAGTCAGCCACAGGCTTATGCTGAGCTCTCTAACCCAACAGTGCTCTCTTTAAAACAGTCAACGTTTATTTAATCCCCACCTAAGTAGAATGCATAGTGAAAACCTGAAGGGAATCTTCCTGCTTGGTTAATACACCTACCAGATTTTGTATAAGGAATATGAGTTAGAATCTAGTCCTCTGGGTATCCTGATTTCCTATTCTGTCTCTGTAGTAAAATAGCCAGACAAGAGCAACTTTAAGGGAGAAAGGACTTACTGGGCTCACACTTCCAGGTTTTAGCCCAACATTGAAGGGAAAGGCAGCAGGTGACCATAGGGTGTGAAGAACAGAGGAGTGCTTACATGCATGCTCCTCGATTTGATCTCTCCTTTTTGTACACCCCACAACTCAAATCCAGGAAGCAGGTTCCTCTCATTTTGAGCTTGAGTCTTCACACATGAACCGTTCCACCCTGACATGCCTACAGGTCAACCTAAGCACTGAGTCTCCCTTCCCCAGGGGATTTTCAAATGACGTTGTGGTGTCAACAGTTTAAACTGAATGATACCCTGACAATACTCCATTTTCACTGTTAGGTGTGTTAACAATAACCATCCAACAAGCAATAGCATCTGAAGTTAGCCCATCCTATTTGAAGTAGCAATTTTCAAGCCATAATTAGTTAAACCAATTCTTATCCACTAGTGAAAATTTGAGAAGTAGAGAAGAAGAAAAAAAAAACAAGTAAGAGAATAAATATGTGCTCGAGGTTCTTCCCCACTTTCTTTTCTATTAGTTTCAGTGTATCTGGTTTGATGTGGAGG
>NW_022196915.1:45562194-45563691 GCF_008632895.1 Mastomys coucha
CTTTCTCAGCATCTAATGAGATGATCACATGGTTTTTTCTTTGAGTTTGTTTATATAGTGAATTATGTAGATGGATTTCCATATATTGAATCATCCCTACATCCCTGGGATGAAGCCTACTTGGTCATGATGGATGATCATTTTGATGTGTTCTTGGATTCAGTTTGCAAGAATTTTATTGAGTATTTTTGCATCGATATTCATAAGGGAAATTGGTCTGAAGTTTTCTTTCTTCATTAGGTCTTTGTGTGGTTTAGGTATAGGAGTAATTGTGGCTTCATAGAACAAATTGGATAGAGAGCCTTCAGTTTCTATTTTGTGGAGTAGTTTGAGGAGTGTTGGTATTAGGTCTTCTTTGAAGGTTTGATAAAACTCTGCACTAAACCCATATGCTCCTGGGCTTTTTTTGATTGGGAGACTATTTATGACTGTTTCTATTTCATAGGCACAGGGGAAAAATTCCTGAACAGAATGCCAATAGCTTCTGCTCTAAGATCAAGAATTGACAAATCAGACCTCATAAAGCTGCAAAGCTTCTGTAAGGCAAAAGACACTGTCAATAGGACAAAACACCAAGCAACAAATTGGGAAAAGATCTTTACCAATCCTATATCTGATAGAGGGTTAATATCCAATGTATACAAAGAACTCAAGAAGTTAGACTCCAGAGAACCAAATAACTATTAAAAAATGGGGTACAGAGCTAAACAAAGAATTCTCAACTGATGAATATCAAATGGCTGAGAAGCACCTAAAGAAATGTTCAACATTCTTAGTCATCGGGGAAATGAAAATCAAAACAACCCTGAGATTCAACCTCACACCAGTCAGATTGGCTAAGATAAAAAACTCAGGTGACAGCAGATGCTGGAAAGGTTATGGAGAAAAAGGAACACTCCTTCATTGCTGGTGGGATTGCAAGCTGGTACAACCATTCTGGAAATCAGTTTAGTGGTTCCTCCAGAAATTGGACATAGTTCTACCGGAGGACCAAACTATACCACTCTTAGGCATATACCCAGAAGATGTTCCAATATGTAATAAGGACACATGCTCCACCATGTTCATAGCAGCCTTATTTATAATAGCCAGAAACTGGAAACAACCCAGATGTCCCTCAACAGAGGAATGGATACAAAAATTGTGGTACATCTACACAATTGAGTACTACTCAGCTATTAAAAACAATGGATTTGTGAAATTCTTAGGGAAATGGATGGATCTGGAGAATATCATCCTGAGTGTGGTCACCTAATTGCAAAAGAACACACATGGTATGCCCTCTCTGATAAGTGGTTATTAGCCCAGAAGTTTGGAATACAGGAAGAACAACCTACAAACTACAAGAAACTCAAGAAGAAGGAAGACCAAAATGTGGACATTTCATTCCTTCTTAAAAGGAGGAACAAAATACCCACGGAAGGTGTTACAGAGACTAACTATGGAGCAGAGACTGAAGGAAGGACAAGCCAGCCTGATATAGCTATCTTCTGAGAG
>NW_022196915.1:45564303-45589852 GCF_008632895.1 Mastomys coucha
AACTGGGAAAGGAGAGATCACATGACATGTAAATAAAGAAAATATCTAATAAAAATAAAGTGGTTAAGATAGCAAAAATAAAAGAGAATAAATATCCACAAAACTGTTTCTTGGTGCTTCCACTTAGAATGCTTTGTTCCTGTGACTCTTTGGTGTGTAGTCATAGCACAAACAAAATGGCAGATTGTTCTCTGAACATAGAAAAGGGATTCCAGCAAGAGAAGTCAATCAGTGCTATGCTCAGCCATCATCAGAGAAGCTCTCTTCTGTAGCAGTGAGGACAAATACAAAGATCCACAGCCAGACAATATGTAAGAGTAAGAAACCTTGGAATACGCTGCTCTAAATGGGCTATCTCCATTATCCCCTCAGAGCTCAGAGCAACCCATGGAAGAAAAGACAGAGAGTTAGTAATAGCCAGAGAGGGATGGAGGACATCAGGAGAACAGAGTCTCTAAGTCAACATGAGCAAGGCTTATATGAACCCTCAGAGGTGAGCAGTGTGCACAGAGCCTGCAGGACTCTGTAACAGGTCCTCTGCATGCACATGGCTTCCAAGTTAGTGCTCTTATGCAACTCCTGAATGCGTGAATAAGTGGGTCTCTGATTCTTGTGCCTTCTCTTGGGCTTTTTTCATGCTGTTTGTTTCTCTTGTTCAACCCTGATATATTAGATATCACATCACATCACATCATATCGCATCATATCACATCATATCATATCACATCATATCGCATCATATCACATCATATCATATCAGATCAGACCAGATCATATATCATAGTTCAATGTTCTTTTAAAAGCCTGCTTGTTTTCTAATAAGAGACAGACAGGGACAGGATCTTGATGGAAGGAGAGCTGAGGAGCAGCTAGAAGCAATAGAGGGAAGGGAAACCATAATCAATATATATGAAGTGAGGAAAAGAATCTACTTTCAATAAAAGAAAAAAAGGCAAACAAAAAAGAAAGAAACTTATTGTGAATTAGGAACTGGGATTTCTCAGGAAAACTGGTTGGTCTGTCTGGAGCTTTCTTGTGAAGTGTTGAATGCCAGGTGTATATTAGAGAAAAAAAAAATGTCAATGCAGAAGAATTTGAGCTTTTTATTTGTACATTTGTCCTTGGAGATGGGGACAGTGAGTCTTAGACAAAATGCTCTTCCAGGTCACTATAGCAAGTTAAGAATGATTAAAAACAGCTTAGTATTTGGAGTTTGGTACTCAAAGCTCTTTAAATAGCCGTCAAACATTAAAACTGGTGAAAACCAGGACTTTCCATAGTGTTGGAAGAGCCAGGCTGCAGACAGATAAAGTTAGGAGTTGTCCTGGTTGTAAATCCAGAACAGTTCCCATTCCAGAGAAAGGTGATGAGGGTTCGCCTTTAGTGGACCCTCCTCTTAGCACCTCTAGCTTTTAGGCAATCTATTACATCATCCTACAAATATTTATTGAGGGCAGATTCTACTCTCGCACTTGCCCCTCTGAGATAAGTAAACAAAATTCCAGCTGTCCAATAATTCATTGTTGGCATTTTTCTGGATTTTTTTTTGTTTTGTCTTGTGTTTTGGAATAGTAGCATTTTGAGACTGCAGGGTGGATAAAATATCTTCGGATTCGTTCTAATCTCCTGATTTTATTAAATGTTTTGTTGCCAGTTCAAGAGGTCAACATCTTCCCTCATGCACACTGGTAAGAACTTACACAAATATATAGTTATTGTTGGGCTTTGGAAAGGATATTAGCTTACATACCAGGGGGCTAGAGTCAACATGAAGACACTGTGTGCCTCTGTCTTCCTTCCCATGGAGCATTTGATCCAAAAGAACTCTTGAGTTGAAGCTGGTTATTTAAGCATTTCTGCAATAGCACAATGTCAACAAGTGACTATACAGCTGGACCTGTGATTCTATCACTACGTAATGTGTAACTATATAGAACTATTTCCAGATGAAGCTACAGGCTTAAGACAGCTAAGCCTGAGGTAGCCTCCTGCAACCTCTATGTTGAGGTAACTATAGATGCAACATGGTCTATGGAGCAACATAGGTTAAGGAAGCTTCCTGAGTACAGAGAACTCAGAAAGTGATCTTATTGAAGAAATACATAGTGACTTGAATTATGCATATTTATGGTAATGTGAAAACTGAGAGTTCTAGGAGAAAGTGGGGACTGCTGAATCACATCTTTCCCTGGGCCTTAAGGATTCAATTTTGTAGTGATTCTCTCCAAATTTGTCGTTCTTATTTTAGTTAAAACTGCTTTACCTTGAATGGAACTGCATGGGAGAAGCTGAACGCATTACCTGGCATCGTCATTTGGGGTTCACTGGATTTTTTAATTTTGTTTGTTTAAATTGCTTCCAAAACTAATTTCAGAGACCATTGTGTAAAATCAGCAAGAATATTCAAGAATTGCTTTCCTTTTTTACCCTATCCCTATCCCTCCTTCCCCCGACTAATCCCATTATCCCAGCCTCCAACACCAGCAGACACACCAGCCAAGCAGAACAGGGAAAGAGAGAATCCAGCTGGAGAGTCTCACCATTCCTTCCTCTCTTCGAAATCTAATGCCCCAGTCTCCTCCCTACTGCTGCAACAGAACACCTGCTGCAGTCGCCCTTCACATCTGCCCTAACATCTGTGGATCCCATAAATCATCCCCTCCTCATCGCTGTATCACAGTCCTCACCTCCAGCAGGCATCACCTTCCACTCCTTCCAGAAATTCAGGTAGACTGTCCACAGATCTCTTCTCTCTTCTTCCCCCAGATCCAGTGCCCCATTCTCATACCCAGATCTGCAGCAAAATACCTTTGGTAGCCATCTCTGTCCCCCTTCTCCTAACTCTTGTGAATCCTACAGATCTTCCCCTTCTAATTTTCTTCCCACATACTTGTGGCTTTGTCCCTGACCCCAACTCAAGAAGGCACTCCATGTTAACCCAAGGGCCACTCTTCTGAGTGCAACAAATAGGCTAAAGGTAGACTCACACCTCTCTTGTGGCTCACGAGATCCAATCCCCCCCTTTTAATCCCTAGATCTGTAGCAAGAAACCTGTTGTGGTCTCCCTATCCTCACTGAGGCCATCCTGAAAGAATACAAAGACCTACCCCAGGAACCTTGCTTCTCCCAGTTGATCCCTGTAGTTCCAGCCCCCAATGCCACCAGGCATTCCTTGTAAACACATCAGCTGAGTAGGCCAGGGAAACAGGCAACATACAGCCATCATATTCTCTTAAATCCAAGAAGGAAGCATAAAGCAAAGAACAAAACATCAACCCAACAAAGGCAAATCTCAAAGGGAACCTATAATCATCCCAAACACGGATGCCTAGATGCCAGTGTAAAAAGAAAATCAATAAGAGCCAGGGCAATATGTCTCTACGAATGTCCTGAATATTCCAGCATAGCTGAAGCACAAGAAAAAGAACTTAACCAATTACATGAAGGTAACAGAAGTCCTTATAGAGGAAATTAATAAATCTCTTAGAGAAATCCAAGAAAACAAAACAGAACAAAAAGGGGAAGGAAATTGAGGGTGTGGGAAATTCCTTAAAGAAAGTCAGGAAAGTACAAACAAACAAACAAACAAAAAAAAACTGAAGGAAATGAATAAATCCTTTAAAGAAAAGGAAAATACAAACAGTTGAAGGAAAGGAATAAAAAATCAAGACCAGAAAATCAATAAAGAAGACACAAAGTGAGTTCTACAAATAGAACACTTATGAATTTGAACAGGAACTTCAGAGGAAAGCTTATCTAACAAAATGCAAGTGAATCTTGGGTGTTGGTGCTATGATAGAAGAAATTAAAAAAAAAAAATCTGTCAGCCAGGCGGTGGTGGCATATGTCTTTAATCCCAGCACTTGGGAGGCAGAAACAGGTGGATCTCTGAGTTTGAGGTGAGCCTGGTCTACAAAGTGAGTTCCAGGACAGCTAGGGCTATACAGAGAAACTCTGTCTCGAAAAACAAAAACAAAAAACACAAACAAACAAACAAAATCTGTCAATGAAACTGTTAAATATAAAAAACTCCTAACACAAAACATCCAGGAAATCTGGGACACTATGAAAAAAAATCAAACCAAAGAACAATAAGGATAAATGAAGGTGAAGAATCCCAGATCAAAGGCCCAGAAAAGATTTTCAACAAAATTAAAGAGAATTTTGTTCACATAAAAATGAGATGCCTATAAAGGTACAAGAATCATACAGAACACCAGATTGGAGATAGATCTAAAAATCCATCCCTACAGAAGGTACTAGAAAGAAAACTTCAATCACAGGTGATTAACTATACCTATGAAAATCCAGGAAATTAATAACCTATACTATCAAAACTCCAAAATCAAAAGATACACACACACACACATACACACAAACACACAAACACAATACCAACAACAAAATAACAGGAACCAACAATCATTAGTCATTAATATCTCTCAGTATCAATGGTCTCAATTCCTCCAACAAAAGACAAATATTAACAGAATGGATGTGAAAAAATAGGATCCATCCTTCTTCTGCATTCAAGAGACACTTCTCAATATCAAATATACATATTGTCCAGGGTTAAGGGTTGTAAAAAGATATTTCAAACAAATGGACCTGAGAAGCAAGCTAATGTAATCATTTTTAATATTCAACAAAATAGATTTCAAATAAAAACTAATAAAAGAGATAGAGAAGAACATTATATATTCATCAAAGGAAACATCTAGCAAGAAGACGTTTCAATTCTTGTCATCTCTGCCCTAAACACAAGGGCACTCAAGTTTGTAAAAGAAACATTACTACAGCTTCATTCACATATTGATTCATATGCTGAGAATGGGAGACTTCAATGCCCCACTCATCAATGGGCAGCTCATCTAGACAAAAACTAAACAGAGAAATATTGAATCCAACAGACATTTTAAACCTAATGGACCCAATATATTTACAGAACATTTCACCCAAGCACAAAAGAATATTCCTTCTTTGCACCTCATGGAACAGTCTCCAAAATTGAGCACATACTGAGACATGAAGTAAATCTCAACAGATACAAGAAAATTGAACTAGCTCTGCATCCTCTCAGACAAGCACAGAGTAAAGCTGAGTATCAACAATAGAAACAACAGAAAACTTACACATTCATAGAAACTGAACAACCTTCTACTGGATGTAAAATGGATTAAAAAAGAAATAAGAAAAAATTAAAGACTTCTATAATTCAATGAAAATCAATATGTAGCATACCCAAACTTAGAGGACACAATGAAATCAGTGAAAAGAGGCAAGTTTACAGCACTAAGTACCTATATTAAAAATTAAAAATCAGAGAAATATCATACTAGCAACTTAACAGCATAGCTGAAATCTCTAGAACAAAAAGAAGTAAACATACTCAACAGGAGTAGACAGCAAGAAATAACCAAACTGAGGGCTGAAGTCAATAAAATCAGAAGGGGGAAAGAATACAAGAAAATCAGTAAAACAAAGAGTTGGTTCTTTGAGAAAATCAACAAGATAGACAGACCCTTATCCAAACTAACTAAACCATGAGTAGAGAATATGCAGATTAACAAAACCATAAATGAAAAGTGAGACAAAAACACCAGATACCAAGGAAATTCAGGGAATCATAAGGACATACATTAAAAACCTATACTCCATCAAATTGGAAAATGTAAAAGAAATGAATAATTTTCTTGATAGATACCACTTATCAAAGTTAAATTAAGTCCAAATAAACTATTTAAATAGACCCATAACCCATAGCAAAAATAAAATAGTCATTAAAAGTGTCCCAACCAAGATCTGGCTCTGCCTCTCACCAGCTGCAGAACTTTGAGAGTAGGCCCTATACCTGGCCTGGACAGTACAGTAGAGCTGACCCTGCCTGAGGGTCTGGGGGGAGGCGGCATTGTGGGTGAGGCAGCCCCAAAGGCTTGAGCACTGGAGAGTTGGATCTGCCACTGTCTGCCATATGGTGGTATGGGCAAGGAAATAATGTCCTCCCCCTTCCCCCTTGCAACCTATAGCAGGCAAGAGAGCTGGCCCACAAGTCATGAGAGCAGGGAGCTATTCTTAGCCCTCACTGGCTGCAGCACTCAGAAAAGTCGGTCCTGTACCTCACCTGGGTAGCGCAATAGAGCTGGTCCCACTGGCATGGGTGAGGATGAGTGGCCCTGAGGGCATGAGCGTGGGAGAGCTGGCTCTGCCCCTTGTCAGTTGTAGCACTGAGTTAGCAGAGCTTGGAGCTCACCCTAGTGGTGTGGGTATAGGAGAGCTGGGTGGGAGGAGGACCACCCAGGCCGAGATCCAGGGCCACTCCAACATCTATCTCATCTCTGAACTGCTTGGGTTTCCTGCAGATCCAAGCTGAAGAGCTCCATGACACAGAGCAACAAAAGTATACAAGAGACGAGTCCTGGTGAGAACCCAGTATTAGTGATGCAGCAGAAGCCAGAGGCTTCAAATCATACCAATAACTCATGCATGTTTGTAAGTGAAAAAGAATGTGGACAAAAAGGTATACAAAAAGGGACCCACTAAGACACATTTTCTTTGGGCAGATTACAAGGGTGGAGGGGGGAATGAGGGACAGGGAGATCAGTGGAATTGGGGAGTATAATGTGACATTCAAAAAGAATCAATAAAAAGGTAATGGGGGGTCAAGACAAAGTTTCTCTGTATAGCCCAGCTGTCCTAGAACTCACTCTGTAGACCAGGCTGACCTCAGACTCAGAAATCTGCTTGCCTCTGCCTCCTAAGTGCTGGGATTAAAGGCTTGTGCCACCACTGCCCAGCCAAAAGTTAAATTTTGAAAAAAGTCTCCCAACCAAAAAAGCCAGGGGCCAAGCGCCTTTAGTGAAGAATTCTATCAGATTTTCAAAGAAGAGTTAGTGCCCACTACTCTTCAAATTATTTCCAAAATACAAACTGAAGAAACAGTGTATGAGGTCACAGCTACCCTGACACTCAAACGACATAAAGACCCAAGGAAAAAAAGAATTATAGACCAATTTCTCTTAGGAACATAGATGCAAAAGTGTTCAATAAAACACTTGTAAGCAAAATCCAAAAACACATCAGAAAGATCACCCACAGCAATCAAGTAGCCCTCATCTCAGAGATGATTAAATACATTAAAATAAGTAAATATAATCTACCACATAAACAAACTGAAAACAGAAAAACATATTATCATCGCATTAGATGCAAAATAAAAGGCCTTCAATAAAATCCAGCACCTCTTCATGAAGGAAGTCCTGGAGAGATTAGGAATACAGAGGCCATACCTAAAGATAAAAAGGCAGTTTACAGCAAGACCATAACCAACATTGAACTAAATGGAGAGCAACTCAAGTAATCCCACTAAACTCAGGAAGAAGACAAAATTGCCCACTCTCTCCACATCTATTCAGCATAGTACTTGAAGTTCTAACTACAGCAATGACACAACTGACAGAGTTCAAAGGGATGCAGATGGGAAGGGAAGAAGTCAAAGTATTGCTATTTGCAGACGATATGATAGTATACAAAAGCAGCTCCAAAAATCTTAGCAGGGAACTCCTACAGCTGATAAACACCTTCACCTTCAGCAAAGTGGCTGGATACAACGTTCACAAAAACAAACGAACAAACAAAAACAAAAATAGTGTTCCCACCTATTTACAAATGACAAATGAGCTCTTTTAGATCATGCATTTGTGACATCCCCAGATGACCTTGCCAGACCATACCATCCACTACAGCCACTGGCATGGAAGTTCACCATTTCTGGTTAAACCCAGACTTTACCAGCTCTCAACTCACTTTGTTGTCTGACTTCTCTTCTAAGAGATGAACCTTATAGACCAGATACTTCTGAATGCTAAGACTGTAGCTGTCTAGATGTGGCAAACGGTTAACATTCTGGATTTGCATTTCTTCATTTGAAAAATGAGGGTGCCAAGGCTACCTACAGCAGAGTGTTGTTATGAACAGTCAGTAAATTATTATTTATAAGGTACTCCAAGCACTCCAGTTCAAAATTAATTCTTTCTCTACAGTTGTTAAATTAATAGTTCTTCATGTTAATCAGAACTGAGGGATTTTTCTATATCTGTCAAGGGCCCAAAAGGTAGAGATTGTTTCTTCTGATTTTCATACAGATGTAGCAACTTCAAACTGGTTTCTTCAAGGTAGTTTCTAAATTCAGCAACATGAAGGAAAATTTTCTGAGAAGCATTTTCCTGGCTGAGCTTAAAGGTCTGCCTCTCAAACGCGTCTGTTTTGGAGATATGACATTTTATAGCACTGGTGGAAAAAAACTGCCTGGAAGTGTGTGTGTGTGTGTGTGTGTATGTGTGTGTGTGTGTGTGTGTGTGTATGTGTGTGTGTTGTGTGTGTGTGTGTATTGTTCGTATACATGTGTGTGTGTGTATTGTTCATATATATGAATGTATGTAAGTGTACGTGTGTGTGTATGTGTTTAACATAACACTGCCGTGCATGGCATCTTACAGTTTGCACAGTGTTTGTGCTAAATAGTAATGTTACAGACAGCGTGTCTGATAACTGCCTTCAGCTATGAATGGCATATAATCCGAGGACATCCAAACAATGTCCTTTTCTTGGCTCCTGGTTTGCATGCTCACTTGAGGTCTGTCAAAGTTGGCATAACTTAAATGTCATGTTTTAAATAACTCAGGACTTAAAGTCAGACTGAGGTTCTGTGAGTGTGTGTGTGCGCGTGCACATAGTATGTGTGTGTGTGTACTAGCTATAAACTGTGTGCATGTCTGTGTGTAAAAAGAAAGAGTTTTAGCAAATATTCCACATTGAACATGAAACTAACCCAGACTTCACTTACACACAGACACATTTATTGTCTACCTGACTGTTTCAACCAGGTTCAGTCAAGGTGCCACTAAGGACTTGTTAAGAATGACATTGACATGAGAAACATTCCACATATCTTAATTTCCCCTTTCTCAAATCCATCCCCACCCCCACCTTTAGTCCTTTGCCAGAGACTGAAATCTGTTATTATTCCCCCTGGGAGGTCCGTTTACATTGACTGCACATCTGGCTTAATTGGGCTGACAGCTGCTCCAGGTACTATTGGACAGAGTCCAGCCATCTCTGCATGTCCCATTCACCTGACAGTTTAACCTTTCACAATCAGATCTGTAGCATGCCGATGAACTCAGAGACGTGTGCTTTATTTGTTAATGCATGTTCATTGTCTGGCTTCCTACCCAGATTGTTATCAATAGAGACCACACCAAGATGGGAAGGCTGGGTCCTTAATACCAGCTGGTGAACTGTAAAGCCCACACTCAAAGAACCCATGACAAGGACCCCAAAAGGCAGCAGAAGAAAAGAAGCCAGCCAGGGTGGTTGGAGAAAAGACGGTGAGAAAAAAGAAATCCAAGTTTTTGAGGCTTATGGCTTGAGTTTGCTTCTATAAAATATTTAGGCAGTAAAAAAGTGATTATAGCTATACATGCTTTCAGCCATGGCCAGCAGGGAAGGTGGTCTTCAGAGTCCCCACGGATTCAGATGTTTCCCATCTATACTCTTGTTCTTCCAGGAGTCTGACGCTTTGCTCGTGTGTACAGGACAAATCCATCAGTTGGCAGCTACTGGTCTGCATTTATTACCACCTGCATTAGGGGCCTTTGGAGCTCTTTTAGTTAATCTGTACGTCGTTTTATTCCACAAGAGTTCCTCACAGAAACAGTGTGAAATACAACCAATTTAGCTGCCTCCCCCCAAGACACAACCCAGACTCACCAAAGCAAAGCCTAGGCCAACAGGCCCGCCCACAGAAAGGATAGTTAGCTTTTCCCTCTCGTGCTTACAGTGAGAAGAACACCGTTCTGTTTCCTGGATGTTCAAGTTCATAGACTACTTGATTCTCACTGGAGATTTTATTGTTTTAGAAGTAACACTCGGGGAGCTGGAGAGATGGCTCAGCGGTTAAGAGCACTGACTGATCTTCCAAAGGTCCTGAGTTCAATTCACAGCAACCACATGGTGGCTCACAACCATCTGTAATGAGATCTGATGCCCTCCTCTGGTGTGGAAGAAGGAGAAGGAGAAGAAGGAGAAGAAGGAGAAGGAGAAAAAGAAGAAGAAACACAAACAAACACACTCTAGGGGAGGCTAAGAAGCTCTTTGGAAATTGGGCATCCTTCAACTTATAAAACTGTGAGTTTCCATCATCAGAGTGAATCTTTTCCTTCCCTTTGTAATCTCATTACCCTTTGTTCCTGTGCATCCATAATACCAAAGCTTTGCTATGAGGTTCCTTCTCCAATTTTCTGTTGAAATGTATTTTGTCTCATAAACTAGGCTAGATGGTTTGCTTCTTGCACACTTTTGTGACCGTGACTTCAGATTTCTAGTATTTTATTTTACTTGCAGGCATTTCATGGAAACCTGGTGAAGTTCATGACATGCTGCATACAGCATTCAAATGTAATCAATCCCCAACATAGGTCATGAAGACACTGATTAAAAACCAGTCGCTAGTAAGAAATAAGACCAGAAGGAAAGAATGTTCCTGACAAAGACACTGGAGCCATGGGCAGCTCCACTCTTTATAGCGGACAGAAGCACTCTCACTCCAGGACTGACTGAGGCTCCATCCACAGTAGCAGTCTCTCACGTGGATGGAGTGACAGACTTCTCACCTCCTACTCCCACAATTCCTGCTACACGTGAGGGGAAGTTTCCAACCTTTGGGAACTGTCATAAACTATTTTCCCTGCTTAGAACAGGAAAATCCATGCCAGAGTCTTCATCCATATGCCCTAACTGGTCAGTCACAATGGAGCATCCAAATGTAAGGAAACTGGAGCCACGTTCTCCAACGCAACTGGAGTTGCAGGTTCTTGTCTGGTGAAGACAGACAAGCTAGGTAAATGGCTTCTGAATATGAATTCATGGACTTGTGAAGATGAATTTGAAGCAGTTGGTGAGAATGGCTGGGGAACATCACTGTGTGGCCCCATGAAGGGGTCCTGCAGCTTCCAGTAGCTCCAAGTGTGGCCTCCTTGCTCCATGGATGCCCTTGAATGATTGAGAGAACTGTCTTTCAATAACGACTGTGCTGTGGAAGAACAGGATGCCAATAAAATTCAAAGCAAATAAGCAGCTGCTTATTTTGTTACAGAGAGATGCATATATACGAGAAAATACAGCCACTTAAAGATACAGCTACATAAGTCATTTACTGGCAGCTGTGATGTTACTCACAGTGCAATGGAAGATGGGGAAACAGAAGAGTTAGCAGGCAGAAAATCCTTGTCGTTTCCATTGCTGCTCAAGAGCTTTACCCATTCTGTCAAGGTGCATTCTTAACCCCCTCATGCATCCACTTTGGAGTCATCTCCTCCAAGAAGGCAACATGAACTACCCAGTTGAGCAAGCAGAACATGGAGTCGTGTTTCTCCACATTTCCATGGGGCAGCCATCAGTCTGTTCTTCTAGATCACACGCTACCAGAATGAGTGCCATTTTTTCCTTTGATATCTTTTTTTTTTCAGATCTGTATACAACTCAGCCCCATGGTCTGCCTTAGTTTCTAGAAATATAAATAAATAACCATACAATAAACTTTTATGATCTAATCACACACCCTGCCTGAGATATTAGTCACTGGGCAGGCAGGGCTGGCTCTGGCAATAAATCAGTCAACAAGGCAGCCAAGATGTTTACAATAAACCGTTCTGACAAACCCAGCGCAGCCTTCCCACCACACACCCCCTATATTAATTAATACGTTCAACAAAGACTGAAGCTACCCCTGAGACAACAGCACCCTTCTGTTCCCTTGGGCCCCCTCCCCCACACCCACTGCTTCAGGCTCCCTTCGTAGGTGCTCTTTCCTCTGTGATTAAATGTGATAAAGTCAGGCGATGCCACGGTTCTAATAAGTGAACAGGCCCAAATAATCCTGCACCTGTCAGGGGTTTAAGGGCTTGCAGAGAGAGCCTCCCCATGGTCCCTTGCCCCCACAGTTTTCTCATGTAATTTCAGCAAGCTCTTCCCAACTGGAAAGGCATTTCTGCAACCCTCCCCAATGTCTCCTGTCGCCCAAAGCCACTGCCAATACATTTCTGAGAGCCACCTCCTAATTTTCAGTGATTCATATCCTAAAGGTTCTATCTAGTCTTCCACGTTACTTCAGAGAATCCAGTTTAAGCCTGAAAAAGACAGCTCAAAAACAATACCAACTACGTGATTTATTTTAGACCAAACATCCAGCTGTTTGAAAATCTCTGTCTTTGCCTGAACTTTTATTCTCCACCAGATGTTTGGCAATTTTTTTTCTAGATTCTGTTTAAGTGTCTGTATTAGCATAGAAGGACCAATTTCAAAAGGAAAAGTGATGTAATTTGGGCAAGCCCGAAGCAACTGGCTTCTTTCTCAGCACCATCAAAACAAACCGTTCTTAACATCCTTACTCAAAGAGAAGGTGTCTGCGAAGACACTTTTCATCCTTTTGCTAATTGTATCTAAATATTAGTTAGGCCAGGAACAAAGCTAGGCAACTTGTCAGCAGCCTGCTCTTTAGCAGGAGCCAGCCTCAGGAGTGCCTGACCCACTGTCAGCAACCAGCTCAGGTCCAGGAGATGCTGCCATTCCTAAGGGACCCTTCCCTCCCCACCCCACCCCCACCCCCCCCGCACCAAAGCAGAGAAGATACAGAGTGAACATTGATCCAAGCAATCAGCCTACTTCAGATGCCTGGCCTGGGAGCTAGAAGCCTAGACCATATATCAACACCCACAAAAAGGTCACTGGGTAGGGTAAAGGCACCCTACCTGAGTCCTGAGGCTGGGACACCTCTGAAGTATCTTCAGGATGCTTGAGGTTGGAAACTTCACTCTACCACTGCACGATGATTCACTCCAGTCCTCTAGAGACTGGCATTTGCCTTGGCCATTTTTTTTTCTTTTGTCAGAGTGCATGGCCGGGAAGACTCAGCAATGCCACTGCAGGTACAGGCTTGGAGTTTCTCTGGCAAACTCCTCCAGTGAGGCAGCTGAGACCGATGACAGAGGCGTGGGAGAAGTTATTGACAGATGTGCACAGAGACGGCCGGTTATTTTGTAAATAAAGAGAAATTTCTGCAGCCAGAGGTTTATGCCAAACCCCCTCCCCTGGCCCCCCTTGCCTCTGTGGATGTTGCAACCAACTCCCAGTAAAGATGAAGAGAAACTGAAGTCTTTTTCCATGAGGTCATAATCCAGGAGGTGAACGTGGAGTAATCCCCTGTTCTCGCTGTTCTAATTCAGACAGAATAAGCACAGCCAGTCCAAGTACTTGAAAAAAAAATTCTAGTCAAAATTTAAATTAGTTTTAGTAACTGTTGCTGGTTTTTAAGGGTCAAAGGGTGGGTACAAGGGCTGGAGAGATAACGCAACTGCTAAAGACACTTGCTGCTCTTCTAGTAACCAGCTCGGGCAGCTCACAACTAACTGCTGGTCACTCCATCTCCAAAGAAGCTGACACCTCTGGCCAACACAGGCACCTGCACTCCCTGGAACATACCCACATCTGCACACAAGGAAAAATAAAAATGTGTTATGGCTTTTGCTCGTTTTTTATTGTACAACTGTGGTAGTGTGAACAGTTTCGGTCCCCCATAGATTCATGTGTTTGAATGTTTGGCTCATAGGGAGTTGCAGTCTTAGGAGGTGTGGCCTTAGTGGAGGAGGTGTGGCCTTGCTAGAGGAAGTGTGTCACTGTGGAGGCAGGGCTTTGAGGTCATATATATGCTCAAGCTATGCTGGGTGTAAAATACATTCAGACTCCTCCTGGTGCCTTCAGATCAAGATGTAGAACTCTTGGCTCCTCCAGCACCAAGTCCTTCTGAACCATGCTATGCTTCTCACCATAATGATAATGGACTGAATCTCTGACCTGTAAACTAGCCCCAATTAAATGTTTGCCTTTATAAGATTTACCTCAGCCATGGTGTCTCTTTACAGCAATGAAACTCTAACTAAGACACCAATGAAGTAAAAGAACTCAGTGCTCACGAGCTCAGACATCACCATTAGGATTGTATGCAACTTTACCAGTTATGTGACTGGGGCTGGGAGTGGTTACACGTGATGAATGAGAGTCTAGACTGTTCAAGTTATACTGGTCCTTGTTCTCAAGTGTAGAAGAACAAGGCTGCTGTGGTCCATAGACCATTCAAGTAGAATGTAGGGGAAGGATTTGTGTGGAAAAATGATAACTCACTTTGCATTTTAAAATACCATTCTGGTTGGCAAAGACTCTATAAAGGTATTTTACCTAAATGGCAAGGTCTGGATTATGATCATACCTATGGAAGCTGGGAGAAGCAGCCATTTAGGGCATTAGCAAGCAGACCCTGCAGTTGTGAGTGCTTTGATAGGATTGGGGGTTTGAGTATCAGTAGAAATGGCACATACCTGGAAAGACAGGGTGAGAGACAAGTTTAGCACTAAGAATGATAATCCAAGGAATCAATTTGGCATATGCTCAAACCAGGTCACCTGCAGGCACCTATAGTAGGCTGTGAGCAGGCGAAAAGTGGAGCTTCTATACTACAGGCTTTAAGAGTCATGATTCTACTCGATGGAGACCCAAATTTAGCCATTCAGGCTTAGGAGATAGACAAGGGGTGATGGCCATGATTGTGTTGCAGGGAACCTAGGAATTTCTTGGTCAGGACAAAGAGCAATGGCCATGTGGCAGGTAGTCACGGGGAGTCTGTCTGCACTGTCTTTTCTTTCCCCCGTCATCCTCAGATACAGCATTAGACTTGACTCTGGAAGGCCATCTTGTCTTCTGCAGCACATGCCAGGCTGGGCCATGTATCTCTTACACTGTGTGCTCTACTATGAGAAGACAAGGGTTGTCTTTCCATTGTTCTATGCCCGGAATGTGACCCAGCCAAGGGGCAGACCAGTCTTCGTGGAAGGAAGAAAACTCAGACCTCAAAAGTTACACAGGCAGCCTAAAATTTCAGCCCATCTCACAAATACCTCCTGCTAGTAGCAGCTTAAACTCCATAAGAATTTGAGTTTGAGTAAACGCTAGTCTGTCGCTAATGCGTGGCCCTTGGTATGTCTGGAATGACACATATTACCCAAAGTTTCAAAAAAGAAAATGTATAAGACCAAAAAAATAAATAAATAAATCTCTCAACCACTCTTTCTCCCTCCTCCTTGTCTCTTTACCCCTCCTTCACTGCCTCTCTTCTCCCACCTCCAGTGACTATTTATCCATTCCCCTCTTTTCTTCTCCTCTTGTTTCCTTTTTCAGTTTTGGAAAGTCAAAAGTTACAGCTGGAAATAAATCCCAAAGGACTAAGAAAACTAATTCTAAAAATCTCATATTTAAAATATTTAATTAGCTTATCGTGTGTGCATGCATGTTTAGGATGGGGAGGGCATGCATGTTACAGCACATATGGAGGTGAAGGGACAGCTTGGTGGAGTCTGCTCTCTCCTGCCTGCTTTCCATGAGCTGAACCTCAGGGCACCCAGCCATCTCACTGTCCTCCCCCCTATCGGTTGCCCCCTCCCCCTCCCAGTTTCAGTCTGGCTCCTTGTTTCTCTATCTGAATAATGCCTCTGCTTCAGCCACTCACACTTCCTGCCAGTCCTCAGGGTCTCCAAGAATCATAAGACACTCATCCCTCGCATGCATATTCATCACATGTCCCTCCTCCCTCTCTGCTGATTTATTTTTTGCATCATAAACCTTCTTGTTGTATGTGTAAGTTGACATGTGCTAATTCATTTTTATTATCAGATTCCCTCTTTCTCATTTCATAAATGCAATGCCACATATACATTTTAACGAGTTGGGCATCAGAACTGATAGATTTACTATGAGATATCATATCTCTAATTAAATATGACTAAAGTGTCTTTCCAGTGCCTAAGTCATCTTGTGGTGGATGATGTTTTATATGACACCTTTTTAGGTTCTATAAGTATAAGCCTCAGTGTTTCTAATTGATGAAATGGGGATATCAGTGACACAAATATCTCTAACATAAAGTTAATTTCCTTTGACCCATGCTGTTAAAAAAGTCATTCTCCTTAAAGGTTTTGCCTGAATCACAAGGGACTTCTCCATCTACTGTTGAGGATTGCTGGCAAGCACAGCTGAGACCAGAAGTTTCCACAGAGGCTAACCAAGCCATGCCCGCGATGTCTCTCATTGCAGATGATATCCATGGAGACAATTAGCTCAGTAAAATTTAGGGTGATTAGTTGGCTACAGATGAGAATAACATCTGTAGTTATACCATGGAAGATACAATTACCGGGGCAATCAATCCTTTTCCTTCAGGAGGCAAGCTCAGTAGCAACAGCTGCTTTGAGAATTTCCACCCCTACTCAGATCACCTCTAAGATCAGACCTAAAAATGAGGGAAAGTCCTAGCCAACGTCTCTGTTGCAAACAAATGCTGGTTTATAAAAGAGCAGATGAATGGATTGCCCTTTTCTCTTGGGCAAGATATGTGATTTCATTTTTGTGGTTAAGATTTTTTTTTTTTATGTATGTGTACCAGTGTTTGGCTCACATGCAAATGCTCCACATACATGCAGTACCTGAGGAGGCCAGAAGAGGGCGTCAGATCCCCTGCAACTGGACATACAGATGGTCGTGAGCCTCCTGTGGGTGCTGAGAATGGAACTCTGGTCCTCTGGGAGAGCAGAAAATGCTTGTAACCACTGAGCCCTCTCTCCAACTCCAAGATCTGTGATTTCTGAAGAAATGCTCAGATTTAGCCCTTGAGGAGCTCAGCCAGGTGTGAAGTGGCCTTGAGGGGCTTGGAGAGAACACCACTAATTCAGACATAAACCAGAGCAATAGCTACCAAAAATAAATGTGCCCCAACATGACCACTGCAGAATATCTCTGATTGTACTCAGGGGAGGACAAGACCCTGAGGCTGATTTTGTTATCCAGGTTCGTGAAGGAGCAGGCAGCTCTGAGGGTAAGTGCCAAGGGGAAATCTGAACCAAATGGAAGGGTGACAGGCTAAGTCCCGGATGTATCAAGAGAGTCATCAATGCCAGAAACAAAGTTGGACATAAATATGCAGACATCTGTCTGGGAGGGCTTTTACTGTCGGCATCGCTGGAGTGAGTTGGGAGTGGTACTTCAGAGAAGAAAGGGGAACACTGAGAGAAACCACAAAGGTGGGCTATAAACTATACAATTGTAGATAAGCTTCTGACGTGGCTTCAACAGATACTCAAAATCAGAAACAAAATTAAAAGGAAAATGGCTAAATTGAATTCCTCAAAATACCTGTTTGTTAATGAGTTTTTCTTTCAATCATTGTTACTTACAGTTCTTTATGAGAATGGCATGTCTGATTATTGACTATGTATGCTAAATTGGCATATTTTGAAGAAGAAATGGATGAGCTTTGCTCTGTGAGTTGATGGTAAGGAGGGATGGCATCAGCAGTATGCAGCATGTACACTGGTCCTTGTGTGCAGCGTGTACACTGGTCCTTGTGTGCAGTGTGTACACAGGTCCTTGTATGCATTGTGTACACTGGTCCTTGTGTACAGTATATATACTGGCCCTTGTGTGCAGCATATATACTGGTCCTTGTGTAGAGTATATATACTGGTCCTTGTGTGCAGTGTGTACACTGGGCCTTTGGCAGAAAGTTGAATACTGCATGCATGGCTCTGGCTGCACTCACTACAACATTCTGTTCACATAAATATCTTTGAATGTACACCAAGCCTGCCCCGGACACAGATACCAAAACGTGTCAATCCTAAGCACTAAAGCATTTACTGTGTATTCTAAGACTCACTTCCTAGGTATGCTAAACTGGGTTAAATCCCTTCCATCTCTTTTTATGGATAATACCTTATTTTGATGTTTCTGAGAGAGAGAGAGAGAGAGAGAGAGAGAGAGAGAGCCTTGAATGCATTCTCTTGTTCCCTGTAGGTTGTCTGTCTGCCTGCCTCTGCCTTCATTTTTATCCCTCCCCTCCCAGGAGTCCACAAGGGCCCTGTGAATAGATTACAACTCAATGAAAGGGTTAAATCAATCAATGGACTGATCCTGGACAGGGTTGTCTCAGGCGGTCATGAGATCTGGACACAAATAAATTATCCTATCTACCTGAACTGTTTCAAAAATATTTCCCTTGAAATTGTTCACTGCTAAGAAACTAGAACTTCACTTTTAATTAGAATGTTTGTTAAGATTTCCCAGTTTCTCTCCAATCCACTTGCTTCATAATTTAGGGTTCATCATTTTATAGATTACTGTAATTTTTACAGCATTCTCTTTAGAAAACAACACGGACAGCTTTGCTGAAAATTACATTTACCCAGGCAGTAGTGATACATGCCTTTAATCCCAGCACTTGGGAGACAGAGGCAGGTCAATGAGTTCAAGGCCAGCCTGGTCTACAGAGTCAGTTCCAGGACAGCCAGTTATGCGCATGCATGCACACACACACACACACACGCACACAAACAAACACACACACACAATTTAAAAAAATTTAAGAGGGAAAATTATGTTTAAAACTGTTCAGAGCAGCTGCTGCTCGTAGATGGAGTTTAGCACAGTGCATATTTGCAGCTATGTCAAGGCACAATCATGGCTACTGATAAAGGTAACCTTCTTCCATGGTATATGAACAAGTTTATACCTCTGAATGTCTCTTGCAGGTTTTCTAATGAAAATATTTTCTATCTTGAGCAATGGTAGTTGTCAGCAATCTGATACACTGCTCAGCAGGAAGAATCTCCATTTCTGACAGAGGTGGATTTCCTAGGCAAGATTAGTCACAACTTGTTCTTATGAAAACACCCAAGGAAGGGGTATGTGCATTCTTCCCTGGGAGTGCACTGGAGGAGTTTTTAAGCTTTAAACTTAATGGCCCTATTGTTTCACTAAGACACTGCAGTGAACTGAGCTGCTCAGTTTGAATTACTAATCAGGGGAATCCCTTCTCAGGCCTGAGCTGCCCTTCCCCTCCAGAGGGATTCTTCTGAATCTGTTGCAAGACACTGGGTCTCTTTAAGTCAAGCCTGCTTGCCACACCTGGACTTCCTAGTCTCTCCCCACAAAGAGCCCCTCCAAATGGGGCATTTTCTATGCTTTGTAATTACTGCCTCTTACAAAAGACACCAAAGAGCTGACTTAGAGAGAATGAGGGGGTTCCATCAACAAAATACAGACATGCATGTGATTAACGAGGAGGGTCATATTTCAGAAGCAGAGGGGATTTGCAGCATCAATTCCAGTTTCTCTTAGAAAAAAAAAACTTTTGATTTCTTGTCAAGCACTTTTCAATTCGTCTAATCTCTTCTTTTCACCTCACCTAAACTTAATATTAAGTCGGCTGGATCTACCTTCTGTGTGTGCGTGAGTTTGCTTTGTTTTGTTTTGTTTTGTTTTTCAAAAGAGTCATACTGCTTCTGACCTAAGAGAAACAAGCACAAAGTAGATATTTGAAGTGGGGCCTACTGCCTCTAGCAAAAGAGCAGCATTGAAAAACAGAAATAAAACACAGAATCATCTATTTGCTCGGGTCGAACCTAGCAATAACTGTTGGTCTGTGACAGTAAGTTTTATTTGTTACCAACAGACCCAAGAACTGAATGGAGCAATCAGCAAGCCAAGCAGGCAGGGCTTGGTTAGAAATTGAAGAGAGAGGTTTAGAGAGCCTTGTACACTGGTACACCAGGGCACAAGAAGGTCATTGTAATCCTCCCCCCACTACTCCCAAAGAAAAAAGTCTGTTTCTACCCTTCAGAGAGATTCTCGGGACCAAGTTTTAAAAGCTTTGTGAAGTTCCGGATATACACAGTCAACTTTTGAATTTCCTGAAGCTGCTAAACATTGCTTAGCTCTAGAGAAGAATCAAGGCCTGAGAAAATGGCGGATGCAGAGCAAACGCTTTAGCTGCGCGCTTCCGGAAGACCCCGATAGGGAAGAGAAAGAACACAATCCTTGTCCACAGTGCCATGAAAAGAAAACACCGTGCACAGTGGGACTCACAATCAGTCTCCAGGCCATTGAAAAACGGAGATACAGGTCTTGTGAAGACCCTGGCCCTTGATGCTCTGCTGAGCTCTCTCCCTTGTGTCACCTGGAAATATTCGAGAGCCCTAAGGGATGGGGCTCCTGTGTCTCCTCACCTTTTGGTGCCTTCCTCAGGAATTCGCTGTTACACCTGACACTGGAGGTCTTTTCTGCCCTGTTTTTCTCCAAAGCTGTGGTCCTACTAATGTTCCAAGGTACATAAACTACAGTAAGTTGAGGAATGGCTAGAGAACAACTTCTACAAAGTGCACAGAACTGAGTAGATGGCCTGTACTTCCAGCTCTAGGAAGTCGCCTGCATTTTACAGAGAGATTTAGGATTCCCACAAGATGGAAAAGGACCAGGGAGGACAAATAGAAAGTACATTATGCATGCATGAAAATTTCAGAATAATACCTGTTTATATGTATGCTTAACAAAACATCACTCTGGATACAAAATGCAAAAGCAAATAAATAAAAAGAACACTCCCCTCACTGCCCCCCCCCCAAAAAAACCTGTTGACCTATGACCAGGAAACAGAAAAAAATCTGCTCCTTTATGTAGCCTCATTACAGTCCCTTGAGAGATGTCCTCTAAGCTCTCTACCATAGAAGACCCCTTTGCTTCGGGTTATGCACACAGCTCCTCTTGTATAATGCACTTGGCAGCCTCTTTCCTTCCCCTGCAAGGGCATGCCCACACATGTATCTCCAAATAACCTGCGTTGCTACCTCAGAGCCCCCTGAACCTCCCTCTACATTAGGGCTCCACATATTCCTGTCTGGAAAATAGTGTTAAGTTTCTCAGCTTATACTATAATCCTATACTAGTCTGGTAACAATCAAATTTAGATAGTTTCTATTCAAGTATATTCCCAACATATCCAACTATAAAGAATAAAAGGGCTGCTGATCCAGTCTGAACTGGTTTGGGGTGTGCCCCTGCCCCTTTCATGTAGAATACCCATATTTTGGATCCGTTTGGCTGCAGTTCTTCTCAGAACATGCTTAGCCCTGGAGATTACTGTTATGGCAGTTTCTTCTGAGTTGAGACAAAGGGAGAGGTAAAGTCTGAGAGATATAAAGGGAGCTGGTGAAGGTTCTCGAAGACCCTGTCACAAGGTCCCTCCTTCCTGAATTATATAATGGTAATGATATCTTATCAGATGACAAGAAGGCAAAGGAGGAGGGCCCTCCTCAGCAAGCTGCCTCTATGTTCCACTGTTAGCTCCAGCTGTCTTGAGCTGTCACTCATGCTGGGGTGGGCTGCCAGTGATGAGACTGCCTTAGAGTCATTTATGCCCCTGTAAGGAACCCCTCCCTCACCCATAGTCCCATCTCACCCCAATAAACGCATCGGATGACCATCGAGTTGAACTTTAACAGTGTGGTCACTTTGGCCTGTCGTTGTTTCCCTGTCTAAGGTGAGGAATAGTATCACACAACAGAGACTGGTCATACAAACCTGGAACAAGAAACCACATAGAAACACCAGGCTTTAAGCCCTTGATTGAGTTTGGAACCTCAGTCCTCGTGTCCTCCCATCCTGTCCTTAAGGAAAGGTCTCTCCTCTCTAGACGCCTCTGACCCTCCCTCTTGGCTTACTGTCCACCCAAAGAGTACAAATCTCCAAAAGGTACTCCAACAGTTTCCTGGCCCCAAGTCAACCAGCAGACCAGGTCCTGCCTGTCATTGTTAGTTAATGCTTTTAACCATAGAAAAGATTAACTCATCCAAAGCATCACTCCTCGCCCACCACAGTAACTGGCTCCCTTTGGCCTCTCAGGATGCTGCTCTTCGGGTTCTTAGCTCTCTGTCCATCCCAACCTGTGTGTCTTCATGCTCCAGTGTGTGTGTGTGTGTGTGTGTGTGCGTGCCTTGTAATATTAAAAAACAAAATTTTCTGTGACCCAGCAGTCTCCTTCAACCACTGCCCTCTCTCTGACCTTTTCCTCCCAGCTAGGCCAAGTGGAATGGATCTCTCTTTCTTTGATGGTAGTCACAATGTCACCTTGCAGGCTCCTTCCTCTGCCCATCCCCAGGGACATGTTCATGTTCCTGTTTCCTATTTGAGGAATTCTTCCCTTCCTCTTTTATGACTGGAGAATACCCCGCATCACCTGCTTTCCAAAATAGAAAGGACATATCATCAGTGTTCTGTATCCTTGGGCACTTCAGATCTGACACAAGGCCCTGCTGATGAGGCCTTGTGTTGGTTTAATGTTTTGCCATTGCCAGTCTGAAATTTAAAATTTTCTAACAGAAGTCCCCTCACATTGTCATCTTTGCCCTGAGTCCTGGCAATTATCCAGGCTTGTACAGATTCTGCAATTCAAAGGCTAGCCAATCCAGCTCTCATCAGTGCCACCCCAGCTGCCCCTCACCTTGCCTGTCTTCATCCTTGGCCAGGATTTCTGCAGGTGTGTTCTACCTTGTATAACCCTTCCCCCTTCCACTTAGATTCCAAGGAATAAAATAGTAGCCAGAAAGCATGACGTGGTGACTCATGTCTTTAATCCTTGCACTCAGAGGCAGTAGCAAGCACATGTCTGTGACTTCAAGGCCAGCATGCTCTATATAGAGCAGGGGTTATCATCTCTTTTATAGGAATCATCTAAGACCATCAGGAAACAAAGATATTTATGTTACAATTCATAACAATAGCAAAATTACAGTTATGAAATAGCAACAAAAATAGTTTTATGGTTGGGGTCACCACAGCATGAGAAACTGTGGGGTTACAGCATTAAAAGTTGAAAAACCACTGACATAGAGAGACGTTGTCTCTCAGTTAGATAGATAGATAGATAGATAGATAGATAGATAGATAGATAGATAGATAGTCAGGAAAATGTGAAGCTGCACGTAAGTCAGACAGAAAAGCAAACTGCAGAACCTTTTCACACATTTTTCAACTGGCCAGGTATTTATTTGCCTGTGAGGTTTTACACTATCAGTGAAAAGTAGAAACTCTAGTTTGCCCATTCTGTCCACTCTTCAACATCACAATATAGAAACAAAGACACAGCTCTTAATCTTGGACACTCTGAAGTTCCCAGCATGTACAGGTGAGTCTGGGGCATCTTCCCAGCTCTCTCACCCACCACCTCTCCCTGTAAGAGCTTCCCCACGTGGAATCATACTGGAAGGCGCTTGAACATTTCCAACAACATTACAGAATGAAATTGCTTTCACAGGACTTGGATTAATTCCCAGCCTGCAACAATAATGGGGAGTGTGGCTCCCTTCTGTGCCAGGCTTGGTGCTCTCACAAGCAGTCTGGTGGCTAAGAGTAGCCTCACATCAGACTTCAGTTTCCATTCCTGTGATTATTATTTAAGATGATACTCGCATTATGACATTAGAATTCCTTTCCTTATATTCCTTTCTTATGATTTCCTGCTTGTATCATTGCATTGTATCTGTAGAGTCTTTTTCAATTACAAGTATATAATGTTGTATATGGCAGTCTCCCTAATCTTAAGTTCTGCAATGGGAAACTCTTCTGACACCAACAACAATGCCACAAGTGGAAAATTCCACATCTCACCTCACATGATTGAGTTACAGTCAAAGTTTAAGCCCACTAAAAACATGGTCAAAAATTACATTCCGGCCACCAGCATGTGGTACAAAAGCAACCTCAATGAATTTCATCTTTGGTCTAGACACTACTGACCTGCTATGGTTTGGGTTTGCCATGAATGTCCCATTTATTGGATGAGTAGTCTTACGTGAGGTGGTGGCAGAGTGACCAGATCAGTAGAGCACTGCCTCTGAAAACAATCAACTTCGTTACAATGGGACGCCATGATTTCCTTCATGAGAGTACATTCCTGTCTTGCCCAGCCATCTCTTGTTTCTGAGGTGCTCTATCCATTATATGTCATATACCACTCTAATGTTACAGGAACAGAACAAAAGCAGGCAACATGATCTTGAACTCCCAAAACTTGTGAACATAAAACCTCTTTTCTTTACAAACCACCCAGGTTCAGGTATTTTGATAAAGCAAAGGAAAATGGAGTCATACAAGTCCCAACCTTGATTATGCCTATGCAAATATTGTGAAATCAAAAACAAATTCAAAATTAAGACTACTTCTTGTCTGAGGATTTGAGATGGGAATATTTGACCCAAAGTATAATAATTTCGTATAGCCAAAAATCTTACTCTAAAAATCTGTCGTTGTTGTTTGCTTAAGTGCCATTGGTTGGACACCATTTACAGAACTTATTCTTATATACTTATTCTTCTTTTGCTGTTTAGTGATTTTTTAATATTTTATTTTAATAGGATAAATTCTATTGACAAAAATGTAGCCTTCTGTAGTTTCCAGTCAGAGACTGCCTACATTTATACCTAAACATTTCAAACTGTGCCATTCATGTTTGAACGTTAACCATTTGAATTCATTCTATAGAGTCTGAAATAAGCTGGCATTGCTAACTAGCCCTCCATTCCCTTAAAAGTCAATCACTGAACCTGTTTTCTGAATCACACTTGCGGGTTTACATGGCTTCTGGTCCTGTCCCTACCAAGTCTCCATCCCTGGAAAATATCCACTGAATTCCTCCTCCCTCTGATGTGACTTTTACAAACAATACTTTAAATCTGGTAAGATGTTTTCTTTATATCCCTTCTCTCTGCTTCTATCATCCTCCGCTTTGGTCTTAGAATATTTTCAACTTTTCCACATAAATGAATGCTTAGCTGGTCAAATATTGTTTGAATATGCCAGTTAATAATTCGATTATAATGTTGCTGAATTTGAACATTTTTCCAAGTAACACTAGTCTGTTTTTACATTTTAAATTTATTCTGGTTTTCGGTCTGATAAATGTTAGGGTTTTTTTCCTAAGCAGGTTTGAACAATTTTTGTTAAAAAAAAAAAAAATTCTAAATAACAAATGGTGGTTTTAATATTGTGCCTATCAATTATTATATCGAAATTACAATAACCTACTATTTTACTGGTGTTATAAAATTTGTCTACATTCTATTTGTTTTGTTTTGTTTTGTTTTTTTGAGGCAGGGTTTCTAAGTTATGTATCTTCTTCCTCATTTCCATGACTCCTCCCTGCCAGCTACAACTATAGTGACTTCTGGTACTCACTGTGCACAGCATAGCAGAACCTGGGACCTGAGCGTGCTCCCAGTGTTACAGGGACGCTACACTCCTGGCCTTTGTCACTCCGTTCCACTGCAGACACTTCTGTGCTCTCCACTGTCTTTGTGGTGAGCTTTCTAAGAGATGTGTTGTTGAGTGCGTTTCTTTCCTCTTGCGTTCTCCTCATCTGAAGTTGCTCCATTGTTCGCTTCGTAAAATAACGTGCATAGTGCCCTTTTCCTTTTGCTGTGTTCTCTGAATCTTTTGATGTCTTTTTGGGGGCAGTGGTCACCTCTAAAAGTCTCTATGCTTGTCATTGAACAATAGAATCAGGTACAACTGAAATATAAACTCATTTCTTTCTAAAGTTAGTGGCTTGAGGTTTCTTTTT
>NW_022196915.1:45589862-45598350 GCF_008632895.1 Mastomys coucha
TTGAGCCAAATATGGCTGTGTTTGTTCTGTTGATCTCTGGGTACTGCATCTGTGTTTTCAAGTGTGAGGTGCAGTGTGGCACAGACTTTCTCCTTTTAAAGCAATCTCATTGCATGTGCTTTTACTTCACCGTTCTGGGTGATTCTATGAACTGATGGACTGCTGCAGCTTCATTGCTAATTGTGTTCGGAGAGTGTGTTTGCTAAATCTTCTCGGATGAGAGCTGAGCACATTTATTTCCTAACATAAGCTAAGACTCTCAGTGTCTGCAACCTTTTCCCAGTCCATAAGGACTTCACCACATTCAGCTTTTCTCCCATCTTCTTTTTCCATCTCATTTTTAAACTGGGTATATTTTGGTGGTCAATATTTAAGTAAGCTAAGACTTCTTAAAATTTTGTTTTAGACTTATTTAATTTATTTTATGTGTGAGTGTTTTGCCTTTGTGCGTGGATGTGGACAACTCATACACCTGGTGCCTCAGGGATCAGAAGAGGGCATTAGTTTCCCTGAAACTGGAATTATGAATGATTGTGAGCCACATGTTAGTACTGGGAATGGAACACCGGTCCTCTGTAAGAGCAACACGTGCTCCTAACTGCTGAAATATCTCTCCAGTCCCTACTGTAAAACTTTGAACATTTTTTCTGCTCACGCTGGTCTCTGGTATGGCTTTGTTTAATCCACCTCTGTTTACACATTGCATGTTGGGGCCTGATTCTTTCTGAGCCTAGTTAATGTGCTCAAAAGTTTCCTATGTGCAACTCTTCTTCATATACTTGGGAGTTTATGCTTGCAAAAAGTATTCATTACAGTTATTTTTATTTTTTTAAGTCTCCCGTGTTTTATTTTGTCCTACTTTTATATTTCATTATTAAATCTTCCACTTAAAATGTACACAATATCACTTTAAAATTTTTAAATGACTTTTGTCCAGTTATATTTTTGAGATTTCAGTCTTTATTTGTTGATTTGGGAGGGAGTCAGTATTTGAGATTGTGCACTGGGGATTATGTTCCGAGATCATAGCCCCGGCCCCTGCATAATATGCCCTTTCCTCTTCTCAATCGCTCTTTCACATTTTCAAAAAAGATTCTCTGTCCTTTTGAGATATATCTGAGCAAATACCATAGGATTGGGTTTCAATTCTCTAATCCTCTTTGGAATTAAGATATTTGGAATTTGGATTTGTGGGCACAACTGGTATAGCAAGACCATCTCCCCCCCCCTCCCTCCTTCTTCCCGCATACCCCCTCACTATGTACACTGTTTCCTTTGATTTCTAGCAATCATTGTGTCTCTATCTGCCCCTGAAGTCCCACCCCCTCTGTTTCACAAAGCCCAAAGCTTATTGCCAGGACTAGAGCTAGGCTAGCTGCAGTCGAAATATCTCTTTTCTCAAGAGAGGCGACTGCAGTGTTCTCAAGCATCCCTCCTCAAGGGTCATGCAACCCATCTGTGCACACAAATGGTAGCCCAATCACCATAACCCGGATTCATACACTTCCATCCGTCACTCACAGGAGTGATTCATTCAGAAAAGAGCATTCATTTAGGGATGAATAGTCGAAGGAGTCCAGTGCTCGGCCATGTGGAATTCACCATCACATTTCTTCTGGTCATTTATCAAGATCTCACCACGACTTCATATTTTTCCTTGCCTTGTCTTCAAGGGAGTCACAATCTACTGAGGGAGTAGGACAGTAACAGGCCAACCATGAAAGCACGAATGTAGAGACAGGCATAACTGATGCCACTGAGACATCTCGCAGAGTCATTGCTCCTACTATGGGTGGTCGTGAATAGTGGAGCATACCTTGCTCTGCACCCCACCCACATATCCCTGTTCACCATTGACCCCACCCAACCCACCCATTCACCCACCCCTGTTTACCACTTTCTGCTTCAGGTCTCTTTCGAAGCTGCCAAGTCTCTCACTCACAAATCTTTCAAGCTCAGGGATGAAGGAATGATCCTGAACTCTTTCCCTGCCTCACCATCTAATGAAGATCTGCCACTGCCTCTTTTCTATTTTTTAAGAGTCTGTCTTCTTTATGTCAGGTCTGATGGATGTCTTGTGTTCACAGTATTTTTACTGTCTCCTGGTCCTTTTGCTCAAAATCCAGGTTTAATTCTTGGGTGAGATTTAAAACCCACTTTTAAAATAAAAATGAACTTTGCATTAAATAACAAATTGCCACGAAAGCTCATTATCATTCACATAGTAACAAGTTAATCGTTCATGGCAGACCTTACTACATTTGTTCTCAGCTCAGTAAAACAAGAGCAATAGCAATACATCAGGACTATGCTGGGTTTAGGTGAATAAAAATGTAGAATGAAGTCTAACTGGCTGGC
Source organism: Mastomys coucha (assembly GCF_008632895.1). Classification (NCBI taxonomy): domain Eukaryota; kingdom Metazoa; phylum Chordata; class Mammalia; order Rodentia; family Muridae; genus Mastomys; species Mastomys coucha. The sequence goes on from NW_022196915.1 coordinate 45,592,221, forward strand.
TACTTAGAAAAGTAAGAGGTGTCTGCTTTTCATGCTTCTGGGATCAAATTACCCAATGAGGGAAGAAGGGATTGTCTGGCTCTCAGCTTGAGGAAATACATTTTGTCCTGCAGGGGAAGCAAGGGGTTCTGTGGGAAAAGGACCATGCTGGGGAACAAAGGGGACCACAGCTCTGTTTGGGTAGAGCATGTGGCAGCTGCTTGCTCAGCTCAGTGGAGGAGGAAGCAGAGAGAGGGCAGGAAGAAGTAATGGGCTATGAACCCCAGTGACCCATTCTTCCAGTTAGGTCTCACCTCTTAGAAGTTCTAGAACCTTCCAAAGCAATGCTTCCATTAGGGACTAAGTGTTCAAGCAACCTGAGCTAGTGAGAGCATTTCACAGTCAAAGCGTAACAAAAAGATAACAATAATAGTAACAAAACAGAAAAGCTATTTTTATTTCATGTCAATTCACACCTCAGGAATATTTCAGACCTAAACTTTGTGTATTGCACATAGGTGGGCCTTTGAAGTCTTTAGGACAGAGTAAGCACATTCTTAAAGAAGTCACCAGGTCTGCTATGGAGTCATGGCCATGCCTCCTAAAAGTAGTCTTTGTTGTGTGGGAGTGTGTGCTTGCACATGCTTGTGCATTGTGCTGTCTGTGTAGGAGTGTACACCTGCATGTTTGTTCATGGTTCTGTGTAAATGGCTGACATGAAGTGAGACACAGTCATGCCTATACTGGATTCCATCTTATTGCACAGGATCCTAAGATGTACTACTCTTAAGCAGTTTTAGACTTTGCCTTTGTCTGTGGGTGTTCAGTAACAAGAACTAGAGAGCAGATCTGAGAGCCAATTTGAGAGGTCTTTGACTCAGTAAACCAAGCATGGGGGATTACAGCATAGAACTAAGGTGACATTAAGTACTTGAGATTTTGAGTTAATTATTCACCCAAAGGACAACATATAGAGCCTGGAGTCACTGTTTCCCCATAGGCCTGTGAGAGACAATCACTTAGAAGCACTAAGCTTTGTATTTTATCTGAAGAGCAAGCACATGCATTCCTGAAGCCTGCATGGAGCATGTCTGTGGTCTGGGCTGCAGCCTGAAGCCTGCATGGTACTTGTACATGATGAAGATTAAAAGTCAGTAGACTTCTACATGTGGACCATTGAAGACTATATGGTTAGATTACAATTCTGTGAACAAGCCCAGGCTGCCCTCTAATCATCATCTCCAATGAGTTCTGCTCTGTTTGAGGATCATTGCAAAAGGACCAAGTGACAGAAACATCTGGTTTTCTCTGCCTGTCTTTAATGTAAGATGTTAAATTAGATGTGCATAAAAAGCATTCTTTGTGAAACATGACTTTTAGCTCATGTGAGTTTTTTAGTAGAGAATCAGAAAGATGACCACATGGAACAGAAGTTCCAACAGGAGACTATGGCTCTCATACCCTCCAGACAAGTACAAATTCATTCTCTCAACATTTGTGCCCCATGAAGGAACTATTCCTTGATTCATATGAAGGACAAAGAACCATGCTTAAAACAATTTCCAGAACAATGGCTCAGAAGCATCTTCTCATTTTTCTTTTCAGACACTTGGGTGTGATCGGGTTTATTGTCTTCCTATTCCCTCTCACTTAAAGGGCTTCAACCCAAATAACATCCCACCTTTCTGTGTCAAGTGTGCCTAAAAGACTTCTAATGAACAATGAAATGCAATGTGCTCATTACATATGAACACCTTCTCTAAAGGTATGACCAAGTATTTCACCCAGGCACAATGGACTTGACATGACACATTGTAAACATTGTAGTTTAAATTCTCTGCTGTACACAAGTCTGCAGATTTTGCAAGACGTGATCATAGTGAGGAACCAGAATGTCAGTGCCTGGTGGCATTTCCTTCCTTTCACATACACAGAAGGCAGATGTGAGGATTAGATTTGACAGTTTGAGCTTTGAATTCCAAAGGGAAAAGACAAAGGATTCTCAAGGAGCTAGTGAGGTGGAAAGAGAAATAGAGCTGAAGGGAGATGAGAAGAGGCAGCGCCTGTGTAGGATGAACTGGACCAGTTCCAGTGACTACTGTCAAGGCCTGGGGCCAGGGAAGTCTGGCTGCGTCCATCTCCTGTATCAGAGCTCCTCTTGATATAAAAAGAAGATAGGGGACTACCATAGTGGTAATTGAAGGGCCTTTCTGTTGCAAGAACATCCAGGGCTACATAATCAACAGTGTAAGCTCTAGGACCTCAGCTTAGGGAAAAAGCTACACCAAGGACAGAAAGTCAGACATCCCCTGACACAACGTCCTTTGGCTCTTACTTGACATTCACACAGATCTTGATAAAACATTCATGCAGGTGTATACTAGTGTGTACATCCATGTATGTTTATAAATACACATGTACATGGAACAAAGGAGGAAGATGGCCCAGTAGATCTTGAAACAGAAATTTTCTAGATTTAAACCATGTTTAGAGTTAGACTACATTAATCCTCAAAACTTACAAATATGTGTAAGAATGCTGCAGTAGATTGTGATAAAATTTAATTCAAATTTCAGGAAAAAATGAATTGTATTCTTTAAAGACTTTTAAGCCATTATAAGTATATCCAACCACTGTGTGTGTGTGTTTGTGTGTGTGTGTGTGTGTGTGTGTTGTCTGTTGCTGTCAACAATTTTAAAACTGGTTTGTCTGAATTTGTCTCATAGAAAAATTGATAAACACAAAGCAAAAACTTGTACACAGCTTAACTGAACATGGCTTCTCCATGCTCAGCAGTTCCAGACACATTCTTTCCAGTCCAGCACTGGAGACTTCACAAGGGCATCTATTTATTTGTAAGGATTTTTGTTTGGCGATCTCAATATGCAACCCAGCTTGGGTTACAACTGGAGTCCTCCTGCCTCAGCCTTCTGAGTGCTAAACTACAGACCAGAGTGATTTTTTTTTCTTTTAAATATACAAGAACAGTGATAGATTTAATCATCAGATATCAAATCTGCAAAAACCTAAGGAAATGAAAAGGAGCTCACTGAAAAAGATTTAACTACACCCTCAAGTTTCTGCCTCTCTCTAATATGTTTTCACATACATGATAGGAATCTTCTTAATTATAAACAATTACAATTAATTAAATTGATTAGGTAAGTTAAACATACAGTCATTTTATCTCTCCCACGCTCTTATAACTCTGAATGTTATATGGCTCCAGTCATTTATCATACAATGTGCACAGCACACTCAAAAAATCATCCAATCACATCACCAAAACCAACCACAACACCCCTAGGGGAGACCAGCCATTACAAAATCATCAACGAATAAATGAATGAGGATCCTACGCGTCCCATCCTGTTGGTCCTCTGAGATCTGTGCAAACTGACATTTGTAGTCCTGACTGCATATCAAAAATATCATAAAATAAGAGAGCTGTATCTGAACGACTATGTGCAGATGTCCTTGTCACTGCTCCTGAGATATTACAATGGCTACTCACACAGCAACAATACTGTATGAGTAATGCAGCGTGACTTTCTTGGGAGACAAATGTGCAGTCAGTCCTCAAGACAAAGCACAGATGGTAAGCAGAAGAAACTCTTTCACCCAAAGAAATAATGTTACTCAAACTTAGCATAGTAAGCCAGCGGGTTTCTTGGGGTAACATGCAGGAGTCTGGATTTCTCAAAGCATTATCAAAAAGCCAAGCCAAAGTGAGTGACCACTCATGAAAGCCACATTTCTGAAGCTCTCTACCCAACTTTCAGTAAGCTCCCTGGAAAAAGAGCCTTCTCAGTTTTTATCACAAAAACTGCACAGTATTGGTACACTGACAGGCAGGTAGATCAATGGAATAGAACTGAAGACCCAGAATTGAACACACACACCTATGGTCACACCTTGATCTTTGAAAAGGAACTAAATCCATTCAGTGGGAAAAAAAGACAGCATTTTCAGCAAATGGTGCTGGTTCAACTGGTGGTCAACGTGTAGAAGAATGCGAATTGATCCATTTTTATTTCCCAGTCCAAATCTCAAGTCCAAGTGGATCAAGGACCTTCACATAAAACCAGATACACTGAAACTAATAGAAAAGAAAGTGGGGAAGAGCCTTGAGCACATGGGCACAGGGGAAATTTTCCTGAACAGAACACCAATAGCTTATGCTCTAAGGTCAAGAATTGACAAATGGACCTCATAAAATTGCAAAGCTTCTATAAGGCAAAGGACACTGTCAATAGGATAAAACAGCAACCAACAGATTGGGAAAAGATCTTTACCAATCCTACATCTGATAGAGGGCTAATATCCAATATATACAAAGAACTCAAGAAGTTAGACTCCAGAGAACTAAAAAGCCCTATTTAAAATATGGGGTACAGAGCTAAACAAAGAATTCTCAACTGAGGAATACCAAATGGCTGAGAAGCACCTAAAGAAATGTTCAACATCCTTAGTCATCAGGGAAATGCAAATCAAAACAACCCTGGAATTCCACTTCACACCAGTCAGAATAGCTAAGATCAAAAACTCAGGTGACAGCAGATGCTGGTGAGGTTGTGGAGAAAGAAGAACATTACTTCATTGCTGGTGGGATTGCAAACTGGTACAACCACTCTAGAAATCAGTTTGGTGTCCAGGAAATTGGGCATAGTACTACCAGAGGACCCAGCTATACCATTCCTAAGCATATACCCAGAAGATGCTCCACCATGTAATAAGGACACATGCTCCACTATGTGCATAGCACCCTTATTTATAATAGCCAGAAGCTGGAAAAAACCCAGAAGTCCCTCAGCAAAGGAATGGATACAGAAATTGTGGTACATCTACACAATGGAGTACTACTCAGCTATTAAAAACAATGAATTTATGAAATTCTTAGGGAAATGGATGGATCTGGAGAATATCATCCTGAGTGAGATAACCCAATCACAAAAGAACACACATGGTATGCACTCACTGATAAGTGGATATTAGCCCAGAAGCTACGAATACCCAAGGTACAATCCACAAACCACAAGAAATTAAAGAAGAAGGAAGACCAAAGTGTTGATATTTTGATCATTCTTAGAAGGGGGAACAAAATGCCCATGGAAGGATTTGCAGAGACAAAATGTGGAGCAGAGACTGAAGGAAGGACAATCCAGAGACTGCCTCATCTGGGGATCCTTCCCATATACAATCACCAAACCCAGATACTATTGTGGATGCCAGAAAGTGCTGGCTGACAGAAGCCTGATATAGCTGTCTCCTGAGAGGCTCTGACAGTGCCTAACACAGAAGTAGAGGCTCATAGCCATCCATTAAACTGATCACAGGGTCCCCAATGAAGGAGCTAGAGAAAGAACCCAAAGAGCTGAAGGGTTTGTAGCCCCATAGGAGGAACAACAAGATGAACTAACTAGTACCCTCAGAGCTCCCGGGGACTAAACCACCAACCAAAGAGTAAACATGGTGGGACTCATGGCTCCAGCTGCATATATAGCAGAGGAAGGTCTAGTCGGTCATCAAGGGCAGGAGAGGCCCTTGGTCCTGTGAAGGCTCTATGCCCCAGTGTAGGGGAATACCAGGGCCAGGAAGCAGGAGAGGGTGGGTTGGTGAGAGACAATAGGGGTTTTTTGGTTTTGTTTTTGTTTTTTTGAGGGGAAACCAAGAAAGGGATAACATTTGGGATGTAAATAAAGAAAATATCTAATAATAAAAAAACCTTCTCTTCAGCAATTGTTGCTGCTTATGTAACCTTGAGAAATGTCCTGTGGATCGCACAACTTTCTGAACTTCCTGGGTGAGCCTTGCCAGCCTCCCTCCATGGAAGAGTAAATATACAAGAAGATATAATGAGGTTATGTGAAAATACTGCATGGTTTTATGAAAGGAGCTGGCACAACCATGGTTTCAGTATCAGTTGGGGGATCAGGAACTCATCCTTCATACATGGCAAAGCTCAATAAACCCCAGAGGCTGTCCTACTGTGTGGCCTGAAGATAAGATAGAGGTGTAGAGAGAATAAGTTCCTGAATGAAATTAAGGAACGTTTAGATATTTGTACATTATTTTATTTGTTTTTGCAACACTGCTTCTAAATCTGAACCATCTGTAGAAAAAAAAAGATAGCTCAGTTCACTTAAGACTT
>NW_022196915.1:45598683-45603080 GCF_008632895.1 Mastomys coucha
ATAAGAAATTGCCTAGTTGTTGTCGTTTAATTGCACTCCATGTTAGAAAATAGCATGTTCTGAATATTTGACATTATATTTTACATTTTATTAATTGAAAAATAACATTAAATATAAAACAGTATTTTTGATCATTTCAAATTAATGGTTCAAATGTAAAGACAAATTGAATAAGCCTTTCTGTGACTACAATCTCTCTGACAGTGTCTACTTAAAAGGGAAAAGAAATATTAATTTGGATGGTTCAGAATTGCTCCAGGCACTTAAACAAATGCTTCAGTTCACTATGCATACTTGTTTATCTTACATCTAAGACCACTCTGTTTAAATAGAGAAGAGCCACAAACTGTTCCCTTTTATCTTATAACACAGAAAAATGACATGGAAGGCTCTGCCTAAGAAATACATCAATGTGTAAGTGGCTAAAGGTCACTAAAGGTCACTGTCTGTGGCCATAACAGAGAGGCAGAGAGAGTGGGAGGTGGGAGGTGACACACTCCTGGACACTGGAAATCCTTCACCTAGTGTACTCCCAAGTTCATAACTGTTTCCTGATGGAGATGTTTAAGGTTTTCCCTAAAGGATGTGAGCAAATCCATCTGATGGAGTCGATGATGGAAAGTTAATTGCTCACCTCTTTCCATCTCTGTCTCCCAAAGATCCTCTACTTCTGCAAACAAGACTCTCTGCAATAGCCATCCTAAACAACAAAGAGAAAATAGCCTTTCCTCATCTGAGTCTGGGAAGCACCGTACTGTGAGATGAGCGTGACCAGTAATGGATGTAACTGGGGCCCCATTCTGTACAGAGAGCGCATTTGCTACAAACAAGGAAGCATGTGCATGTGTGTGTGTGTGTGTGTGTGTGTGTGTGTGTGTGTGTGTGTGTGTGCGTGTGTGTTTATGTGTATCTGGGTGTCTCTGTGTATTTGTCTATTTGTGTGTCTGTGTGTGTATCTGTGTGTCTCTGTGTATTTGTTTGTGTATGTGTGTGTGTGTGTGTGTGTGTGAGGCATGTGTAATGAAGTCTCCTCATATCTGTTGAGAGAGTTATCAGTCACATGGATGAATTAGGGGCTCAGAGGGCCCATGTCCTTAGCCTGAAGAACAGCTCATTGCTTACAGTTTCTTGTAGCTTCCAGTGTGAGGGATCTGGGATAAGGTCTGAGATAAGGGCGGGCTCATTTCTGCACTCTCCTGTGTGCCTGGCTCCTGGGGAAGATTTATAGCAGGCTGCTGGGCTGTGGAAAGAGCAGCTTTGAAGCCTTCAGCTGGAAGTCCACAGATCAGTGTGCAGCCCCAACTCTACTTCACCACCTGCTTCCAGGGAGTGAATCTGGAGGCAGGCCTCCATACACAGTCATTCCCAGGGTACCAGCTTGTCATCATATCTGGGCAAGTTTTCTAAAGCTGAAACATCCCATCAGACTTACAGACTGAAGATGGAACTTCAACAGAAAGGCCGCTGGGTAGCAGCAATATTGGGTCCAGGATTCTTCAAGGCACAATCAGCTGCTTCAGATCTCTATACCAGACAGGCAAATGCTTTTGTAGAGTGACTCTTTGTCACTAGGCTATTCAAAGGAATGTTTGAGCTTACTCATTTCTATATACTTACTATGAATGGCTGTCCAGACACACTCTGTCTAAACCAGAAGTGGGTCTAGCTCTGCAAACCAGAGTCTTTAGGTGATAGACTCCTGGGTCCTTGCCCACTGTGGCCCAACGCAATCTTGGAAAGACAGGGGTACCAAAGGGCTTTGAAAGGGAAGAGAGAAAACAGACCACCTCCACCCACCCACCTAACTGAAGTGGTTCCTTGACCAAACCTCAGTTTCTGTCACTGCAAGAACAAAGCAGAGTCACCCTTGTCCGCCCTGCACTGAGGCCTGGGCCCTTTTTCTCTTCCTATCCACCATGACAGAAAGGTAAATGGTTCTCTAGGCTTGGGCTCTCATTCATTGTGGGGATTCCAAAATGTATGGCTGAGCCATGAGAAAGAACAGACCTTGTATGGCACTAGTTATCAAAGGCTAGCCATTGGAATGAGAGAGCTCTGCCTCACCTCTGCTGGTGAACCTGTGGTGACCTCAGGGCTGCACTCTGAGTGCCCAGCCTTGTCAACTCCCTCAAGAGGAATAAGCTACGATAGAGTCACTAAGACAGTGCTACACAGCTCAGTGATCCTTGGCCCTTCTTTAATGTTCCAGAAACTCATTTTGTTTGAAGCTACTGTCAGATGGATTGGCCTCTTATTTGAAGTGGCTATTAACACATACCAAGAAAAACCAGCTCCTGATACATGCTTCTGACTCAGCACCATACAGTTCAAGGATGGGAAAGAGCAAGAAAGAGGGAGAGGAAGTTGTGAGACAAAGATGGGAGAGGGGGAAACTAGAGAGAGGTCCTTTTTTTTGCATTTTATTTATTTATTTTTATTAGATATTTTCTTTATTTACATGTCATATGATATCTCCTTTCCCAGTTTCCCCTCCAGAAAAAAAAAAAGAAAGAAAGAAAAGAGAAAAAAAGAACCTGTTCCCTTCCCTCTCCCACTGCTCAACAACCCACCCTCCTCCTGCTTCCGGGCCCTGGCATTCCCCTATCCTGGGGCATAGAACCTTCACAGGACCAAGGGCCGAGAGAGAATTCTTAAAGAGACTTGAAAGATTAAACACTCAAGGCTTCAACCATCAGTATGCTTCACTTCTTAGTAAAAACTCTCAATAATGGTACCCCATCAGACACAGTTCCACACAGTTTAGAAGCTGAAGCAGAAGAGACGACATCAAATATCCTTATTCCCCTTAAACCACCTGGTTTCAGAATGGAGACATCAATAGGAGGTGGATCACAGAGACTTGTCGAGAGCAAAGGAGATGAGCTGGTACCCAGGTCTGGATGAGTCCCCAGCACTTACCACATCTCATCTTCACAACACAAAGAAGCCTTCTCTGGAACTTGATAAAATGATGAGACAGGTAGAGAAGTCAGTTTTACACTCTCTACTATGAAGCATGGTCTTTCTTTCTTCGGGACAGCATCCATTCTCGAGATGTTCTCCTTCAGATCAACAGATAGATATCCATGTTGTTGTGAACATAAAAATACCACCTCACAGCTACAATTCCAACCATGTTTAACATAAGCAAGGACAAAATAGCATTTTCAAGTGTTCCATTTCCTTTTGATGTATGCTCCATCAGTCTTCATTTCTAACCCTAACATAATTTACCACTGAGAAAACTTTGAAGCCTTTCAGTTAGATTACCCTTAGATTTACAAGTGACACCTGGGACCCAGCTCTACCTGGAAGTGCAACTACCTGACAAGACTAACGTTCTATTAGGTACTAAAATAAAAGTGGTAGAAACTCAACTGGAGTTAACCCAGCTTAACGAAAAGAGTATTGGCTTTATCAACTACAAAGAGCCAAACCGACCTTGGGCTGCTGGGACTCAGGAGGGCAAAGGACTCCTAATTGGTCTCCCTGGCTCTGTAGGCTCTGCTGTGAGGTTCCTGGACTTAACGAGTGAGCAGAAATTCTTCTAGAGTGCAGAGTTGCCCACTTCGGGTAAGCAATCAAATCCAGAGATCAAAAATCATCCTTTTAGATTTAATTTTACTTTCAGTCTGATTTTGAATTAACATGATAACTGCACAGACTTATGATGAACAAAACAATTTTCATTTCAATTTATGAGTCAGGGCAATTAGCCTATCCCTCACTCCAATGCCAAATCTTTGTTGGTAGCGAGAAAACCCAAAACCCTCTTTCCTAGGTATTTTTGAGATACCTTAGGTTCTTACACTTAGCTTCAGTCATCCCGTTGCACACTTCACCAGAATGTGTTTCTCCTCCTAACTGCACCTTCCTGTGTATATGTGGAGTCAAAACTGTAATGAGGAGAGTAACAGCTGCTGGAGACGATGGAGTAAGGGGGTGGGTAGTCAATACAGAAATGGTCTTCTCTAGGACACTCTGGGGGAAAGCTTAGACAGGTGGTGTAAGTCCTGTCCTATGTTCTTTGATTTGGTCACTGCAGCCAGGCTGTAACAAGGCTGTGGTAAGCCAAACAGATCACATAGCTCTTTCTGTGCCTAACAGGTCCAAGTTCACACACCATCTCCCAGCACTAAGTTTTACACTGGGTGATACGGTCTCTATGGAGATAACTGCCAGAACACTGTGTACAGGGAGCAGAGCACATCTACCTAACCTGTCCTGGTGGACTTGATTTCTGAGAAACCCAAATCCACTTCCCTGCAAACTACTCTGACTGTTTCTTAATGGTGTCCAGCATGAACTTTCTCGGAGTCACAGTGTACAGGAGACAGAGTTCTCTCCAAGATAGTGTCTCTCTCTCTCTCTCTCTCTCTCTCTCTCTCTCTCTCTCT
>NW_022196915.1:45603193-45619187 GCF_008632895.1 Mastomys coucha
TTTTAGGGTCATTTTTCTGTCACTTTCAATGAACCTAAGCTGATATACTCTCCCATCTCCAGCTGCATTAGCTCTTTCAGAATTTTCTAAAAGAGCCTCCAATTCTCAATCAAAAGCAGAGTGCATTTTGAACCATCAGCCCTGGGCTCAAGGCCAATCCTCACCCGTACAAGCCTGTGAATTCTTGCATATCACCTCATCTTAGAAAACCCAAATGGTAGTAGAATGGTGTGCCCTCCTCCGTGGGTTGTTGAGAGACCCTAATGAGATAATATACATCTGCCAACTGCAAAAAAAAAAAATGATACCAATGTGTGTTTCAATTTTTATATTACTTTCAACTAATTTTACCTTCTTGACTTTGATCATGGCTTACTTCTGCTCTTTTGACCAAACCAGACATTATTTAAAATACGTAATTATGTGTTGTGTTCCTGAAATAGTTTAACAGCCTATCAGACTTCCAGAAAACATTTGCTTCATGCTTGGCTCTGAAACACAACATAAGGATAAATAGTTGGCAGTTGTAAGCCCGTAAATGTGAATGATAGCCTACTACAAGCACACTCTAGTTCAAGTGAGAAGCAGACAGAGTCATCGCACTGGGATGGACAATCTCTATCCCCCTATAATTGCCTGAAAAGGGTGTTTAATTCACTCCTTTCTGGAGAAGGGAGGAAAAAAGAGTAGAAATTATATTGTAAAAAGAATCAACTCAGTATGACTTTATGAAGCTAGGCAAAATTTGGGGGGTGGGTGCTGTAGTACATTTTGAATATGATATAGAGATTGTACTCATCCCCCATTTGTTCAATGGCTCAGAGAAGGTCCCGGAATCAGAAAGAAGCAATGTGCAGGGTGAGGAGAGAGTGATGGGAGGTCAGGCTGTTAGGCGTCACAGAAGTAAATGTGTACAAGAGACGTTAAGGAGATTCAACAACATCTCTCTGACTAGAACTTGAACAGTCTTGCTGTTCTGTGGGATTCTCAATATTTTTATGATAGATTTCCACATTTCCTATATAGATATCTTAAGAAGAAAATGACCGCCGGGCGGTGGTGGCGCACGCCTTTAATCCTAGCACTTGGGAGGCGGAGGCAGGCGGATTTCCGAGTTCGAGGCCAGCCTGGTCTACAGAGTGAGTACCAGGACAGAGAGAAACCCTGTCTCGAAAAACCAAAAAAAAAAAAAAAAAAAAAAAAGAAGAAAATGACCTTGATAGCCTAATGGTGCTGTGCCCAACACATGAACCCAATAGAAGTCTCATCACTGTCCATCTCAGGGGAAAAGGAAAGCATTAGATTAGCAGAGGATGGGAAGTCGAGCAAAGGGGCAATTCTGTTCTGCTTGAGGGTAGAGACATCTTACAGGAGAACATACACACATGGTCCCATGCACTAGAAAGTATCTCTCTTCACTAATAGGTTGTACTAACTGAATTCAAGTTCCCAACCATGCTCTCAGAAACTCCGTGCTTACAACACAACTGCTGTGTCACCATCCAAAGGTCATACCTTCTCTCTGGACCCATTTTTCTTTCCGGTTTAAAAAAAAGAAAAAGAAAGATGGAGATAAATTGAATCTATCCCTTGGAGCTGTGCTGACTGAGTGCTGAAAATAATGTAGTGTACCAACACCTGACGTTATTTGATGACTATGATTGTTTTACTATTGTGCTATGGATTTCTACAGAATTTGGATAACAAAGGGCTGGTGTGTAGCTCAAGCTTTCATAACCAAAAGACAAAGATCATTGAGGAGTCAGCTGACAATAGGAAAGGGGAAAACCAACAGTCAGAAATAAGGTCAACTGCCTTTTCTCCATTAAAAGAGAAGCATAGGATTTAAGAGCAATGGTAGTTCATTTAGAATGTTCCTATAGGGTCATCTTGATCTGAACTTCCTCCTCTCAGTACCTAGACCTGAGCTGTCCCTGATCTTGCACTGGAGCCCATTTTTCACCTGTGCCATGTCCTTGAGCTCAGCATCTCAGTCTGTCATCATAAGCCTGTTACATCCTTTCCCGTAACCTGGCTGTTGGAATTGGAGAAGTCAGGTGCTATATCATCAATGATCACTAAGAAAATTAAAATTCTTTTTGCTGGACTTAAGTATGCAGTAAATGCAAATTGATATACATCAGGGAGATATTCATCAAAGCAAAATAAAACAAAGTAAGCTGTGTTTTTATATTTATTTATGACCCCAAATTTCAGTTAATGGAAGGCTCTATTGTATAAACAGTACAAGTATTGACCTCATTTTTTACATCTCTATATCAACTTATTCATCTTTGAATATTTTTTTTTCTTTTAGATGAGAATCTCATGAAGTTGAGGATGCCTCAACCTCACATCTAGCCCAAGTTACCCTTACATTCCTTCACTTTTACATCTGCCTCCCAAGTCCTGGGTTTACATGGCTAAAGACAGTGCCTGGCTTTCTGTTTACCAATTTTGATGTTCTCTATATGTTGGGTGAGACTTTTCCCTCCAGAGAAATGTGAAAGAAACTTCTATCCATCCCAGATAAAGAACCAACAATAGACCAAAATAACAATCTAATGAAGTGCAACTTGGCAAGCCAGTGAGTATGTTGAGGCTGTGCACAGGAGTACAGGTCAGGACTACTTCCTGAAGTAGCAACCATCAAAAGCACCTACATCACTGAAGAGTCCAGCCCCTCCTGGATGATGACTGACATTCACAGAAGCTGCATCCTGAGGCTGTCTGCACTAGGGTCAGGCAGGTCCATGGGTCAGTGGGTTGGAGAGTCTCCTCCTCAGAAGTTCTTCCTGATTATATAATTTTGGAGAGAAAAAAATGCCTTGTAAATCTGCTAAGTTTCAGGGACATCCTGTGAGGAGTCTAAGGAGCCTTCCTCTGGTATGAAACATTTCAACTCAGAAATTGCTACACATCACCAGAGGCCACACCTAACTCCATCTTTAAGCACTGTAAGTATTTTTCTTGGGTGTACCAGTGACATTTTAGCCTCTCCTCATCTAAGTGAGGGCCTTTTCCAATCCTTACAGATTGTTAAGGGAAAGAACAGAGGCCAGGAGACCCCATTAAATCATTACACATCACTAATCATTAGCATTTTCCAGGAAAAGACTTAGATGTGGTAGAATACAGAAACCTGGATTAAAATAAAAATGTTTCACTTCGTTACACGACTGCTTCCATCATGTGCATAGGAAGCAAGGTGTTCCCTGGAAGATCTGAATCACAAAGGGTACCCTCTAAATAGAAGGGCTTTAAAAGTTCTAATTTGATGTATTAGCTGAAAAATGCTAAAAATAAAATCAAAACTGGGCTCCTTCAGGGGAAATATTAACATCCTGCAGCCAGCAAAAGTATTCTATGAAATGTCATGCCAAATAGCACTGTTATATTTTATTTTATATTTTGTATGTGGATATTTTGCCTGCATGTTTGTCTGTCTACCGCATTCATGCCTGATTCCAGTGGATGCCAGAAGAAGGCGTCAGAGCCCCTAGAAGTGGAGTTAAACAGCTGAGAGTCACCTTGTGGGTGTTAGGACCTCTGGAAAAGCAGCCAGCCATCTTAGCCACTGAGGCACCTCTCCAGACCTTTAAATTTTATTTTTGAAAATATTTTTCCTTCTAAGTAAGCAGCTAGTCTGATCTAATTTTTTTTAAGAAAGCTTTTCACTATCCAATGTGCTTGCAGTTTCCTGTTGGTATATTAGTACTTAGAAGTGACGACTCTCTCTGATCATTCTTTCCAACTTTATCTTCAACTCCACAAGGAGATAATCTATAAAGAAATAGGCACAGGTTGTAGTTTGAGATGGAACAGTGACATTTTAGCCCAGGCTGGCCTCAAACTCGTGATCCTCCTGCCTCTGCTTCCTTCAGGAAATCCTATCAGCATGCATCACCACAACCAGCAAATGGTAACATTTTAACTGACTTCTTCTATTCTATCCACTTAGGTTTGCCTCCTTTAAAAAAAAAAAAGATTTATTTATTATTATATCTAAGTACACTGTAGCTGTCTTCAGAAGCATCAGAAGAGGGCGTCAGATCTCTTTACTGATGGTTGTGAGCCACATGTGATTGCTGGAATTTGAACTCAAGACCTTTGGAAGAGCAGTTAGTGCTCTTAACCGCTGAGCCATCTCTCCAGCCCAGATTTGCCTCTTTTTGCCACGTAATAGGAGAGCTTGTATTGTCCTTCCTTTTAACCTGATGCCACGTAATAGGAGAGCTTGTATTGTCCTTCTTATAGTCATTCTTTAAACACACAGGACTATTCAATGATAAGAAAAAAAAATTAACCTTCCTCCTTCTAGATCTCTTTCTACCACCACACAAAATCTCATTGCAAAGTCATGGTTGAGGCAGAGAATGGACTTAGTGACAAAAGTACCCATTGGCCTAGCATTTGTGCAGCTCCGGGCTCATTCTCATCATTGAAAAATACAAAATAAGGTGAAAGTGTCAAACAAATCATAATATCAAAAGCCACAAAAGACCCACTAACTACATAGGAGAGCAAATGATCCTAATTTCTTTGAAGTTCTATCTACAAAGTTCCTACCTTCTGGACAGTTACAGTGTGATCATGTACTCTGCCAGCTCTTGGGCTTTATGGGAAGCCATGGACAGCAAGCAGCCTGCATGCTAGCTCCTGGACCACCTAGGAGTTCTATCAGCCAGAAAGACTGGCTTTCCTAAAAACAGATTCCTTTATCTTTATAATGAAATCTCCTCTCAACACCAACTCTATGGCTGCTAAAGCCTCAACCTGTATCCATGGGTGACATATTCCCCACTAAATATCCCACGAGGTTTTAGAGGTATTAACTGTCCTGCAGAGCAAATAAGGACACGTGAGACGCCAATAACATGACCATTGATCATGCTGACAAGAGATTAGCACGCATCATGCTTTAACTCCATAGATGGATTTTCGTTATTAATCAAGCTCTTTCTATTTTAACTATGTTTACCCCACTTTAAACAATGTTAGCTGATAGACAGATACCCCCTCTTGACGTTCTAGGATGCTGATTTATTCCTGAAAGTCCACAGAACGGTAAATTCTTAAACTAATGGATTTGTAGCCATTCGATGTGTGTTTCCCTAGGTTTCCCACTAGAGCTGACAAACCTTTCTTACTCAAAACTTGCCCCACCTACAGCAGACTGCATGCCCAACATCTTTTCTGAGTACCAGTAGCCATATTCTAAAATACAGTCTGTGCTTAAGGTTTCACTGTTGTTTTATTTATTATTTTTTTAAAAAACTTACTTGTAACTGGTATGTAAAAACATACAATTTACATATATTTACAAGTATTTATATGATGTTTCTCTCATGAAAACCTTGTATAATAGTTAATCAAGATAAATACATTTAATTCTTAAAACATGTATTTATGGTAAAAATCATTCAGAAATCCTTTCTCTAGCCTTTAGAAATGCACAGCTGCTCAATGGCATGCTGTAGCTTCTCTTAATTGTGACTTGGTTCCCATTTGATCAGTCTTTCCCCATCTCTAAGTAATACAGCTTGATAATACTTTGCCTGCCTTTGAACCGATTGCTACTAGATCCATATATAGCTAACCAACTACTCAGAGTTTCCTGGGGGGATGAATCAGAATTATCATCCTCCTCAATTGGAAGGATTGTATTAAAAACAGGATTGTGATGTTGGGGGTATTTTGTTGTCATTGTTGTTGTTTCTAAATTTTATTTATGAATCCATGCAAACTATTTCAGATCAGTGTGCTCTGATCCTCCTCCTCTTCATCCTGGTTAATGTTGTCTTAGTTGATTGCCTTTATTGTTAGTGAGGATGGATATAAATTACATAGATTATTCCTTAAATATTTTCAGTAAGATATCTTAAATCCCTTTTGGGGAGCCCTCCCTCAACAGTTACTCCACTTTTGGTCTTGTCCAGAGTTACAGCTCCTCCCCCAGGACTTCCTGCTGGGCCATTCATTTTCATTCTCTCCTGCAGGAACCCCTACTGGGTGCCAGGGTGGCAGCAGGGGCGGAAAGACTGGGGTGTTTTGCACAGCGTGACCTGCATTGGCACCGGTCTCTTAGAAAGTCTCTTCTAAATTCAAGCTGGGAGTCTCTTCCTCTGACAGTCTCACAGAATATTCCAAGTTGGAGTCTTCAGTCATGCCTAAGTAACCTGGAAAAGTATTAATGCGTCTTTAAGTATAATCCTGCCTTGTCAACTTTACAAATATAAAAATCTTTAGATACTACCACACAGTGTAGGTGACACCTGCAGACTGGTAACCACCCCTTCCTTGCCTTAGGGTCACTGCAACATCACTGTGACATTTCAAAAGGAAGAGATAACAAGCCACTCCAAAAAACATTGGGATCAGAAGCCGTCCTGTATACACACAGAGAGCATGCAAAGTCACATGCAGCACAGTAACTGTCCTCGTGAGGGATATCTGGCTAAGTGCAGGTTGGCATTTTTAAAGGCAATCTTATAATGCATGCAGCATACCACGCTGTCAGAAAGACTAATTAACAGAGTGATTGCTCTGAGAGTTTGAGTGATCTGGGAACTCTCCAAGGACAAGGGAGGCAAGCTCACATCATGGAGAACAAATGGCTGTAACTTGTATCAGCTGAGAGAAGGAGCCAGCCAGCCCAGGGCTCCAGGCATCTTTTTCCAGAAAAGAGAACCAAAGCAACATTCGGGAACAGAGAACAGGCTTTCCCACTTAACTGAGCATTGGTCAAAACTCAGCTCAGGATGCGCGTGCACGCACGCACACAGACACACACACACACACACACACACACACATACTCTGCAGATGCTGAGCTGAGCCACTATGCTCACAGTTAGAGGGACAATTTTATGCTGACACTGAGTTCAAGACCAGCTGGTACTTTTCTTGAGTTTATTGGGCAGGAACGAGAACCCAGGCTGGGGAGCGCGTGGAGGGAGCATTGGGAGACCACAGACTTTTATCAAAGACCAGCAGTTGAGCCACTTCCTGAACGGGCCTCAGAGACACGTGGAATGGAATTTATGTGAAAATTCTGGTGCCTTTCCCAGATGTTTCCCATGTCTAGACAGTGAGTGAACAGAGAATATCTTTACTCTTACTTAATGTAGCAAAAATCTCCCCCTTTCAGCATGCCTGCCAAGACTTCCAAGGCGTGTGGAGTGACCTAGAGGCAATAGTCAAAGGATGACTCAAGAGGAGCAAACTAGCGCCTGCTTCAGTCTTGTGTGTTGTTTTTTTAAATGAGAATGCCTAAATGGTTCTTTGGAACCAAGAGTACACACACACACACACACACACACACACACACACACACACACACACGAGATTGGGGATGAGGTCCTGAGGACCAGATGCTGTGGCAAATGGTTCCCTTCTTTGTTTTGACCCCCTGCACTCCCTGCACCTCCTGCTCCTCCTGTACTCCCAAACCCCCACTTTCTTTGTATTTACCTGTGGGAAGAGCTCTGCTTCCATCCAGGTACCCTTGTTCTCAATTCCAGTGGAGCTGAAAGCTGGAGTAGGAAAAGGTTTGAAGCTGTGACTTACAAAAGCCTGAGTGGAATGGCTGAGTGTTAAACCAATCAATCTATTGATTTGCTCATTCTTTTTCAATTTAAGTTTATTTTAGCTGACATGGTAAACATGAATTGCACATGCTGGGGGCTGGAGAGATGACTCAGAGGTTAAGAGCTCTTGTTGATTTTGCAGAGGACCAAGATATTCTCATATCTCATATCTCATATTCTCAGCACTCACACATGAGCTTATAACCACCATTTTCAGGGATCCAGCACCCTCTTCTGACCTCTGCAGGTACCAGGCGCACACATGGTACACATACATGCAGTCAAACCACTCCCACACATAAAATAGAAATAACCAAAGCTCAGAAAATACACATGCTAATGAACAAGGTGATATGTCCATCCATATATACATTACAGAGTTGTGTTAAACAGCTCTCATTCCTCCCTGGACATTACTTCTTCCTGGTATAGCTCTTGGTACATGCTTTTGTGGAGTTTTTTGAAATGTATAGTTTGTGGTTGTGAGGGACAGTCATGCTACTATTAAGAAATAGCTAACTGCAGCCCAAGCCAATGGAGACACTATGCGGGGTTCAGACTTTCAGAACCCTAGATCTCATAACATATTAGGTTTATCAGAGCTGAAAAGCAATGAGTAAAAGGAAAATTTATTTCTGAGAACTGAAGGGTTGAAATGCTTCAAATGAAAAGGCCGTGGAACAAGAATGAATCACTGATATTTCCTTTTCTTCTCTTTTTGGCAGTAATGTGTGTGATTATGCATGTTCATGTGCACTCAAACACACACACATACACGTACACTCTTGCACATACACACACAAACATTCTCATACATGTACTTGTACACACATATGTACATACACACATGTGCATACACCCATGTGCACACGCACATGCACACACATACATGCACACTCTCCCACTTGCACATGCATATGCACACACTTACACACCTACACACATACATTTACATACACACACACACACACACACACACACACATACACACACACACAAGGCACATATGGGGGAAGGGGAGATGTTCCTGTGGAAGGCCAGAGCTTAACATCAGTATCTTTTCCATCCCTTTCCTCACTCTCCACTATACTGTTTAAGATAGACTCTCACTGAACCTGAAGGCATCAGACTCCAGGTTGCTCCTGGCTCTGCATCCCCAGCTCTGGCACAGCAGGCTTAGGCTACAAACCTTGGGTTTTCTGTAGTTGCTTGGAACTCAACGCAGGCAGATCATGTAGATACTTGTCCAGCAAGCATGTTACTGACTGAGCTATCTCCCCAGACTCAGTTGTTTCTTTTTGTAATGATGCAGCTATGAATTCTGATAAGGCTTCTGTTTCGATGTCCCCTCTGGGGTTTATAAAGAAACTGCTTTTTCAGAGAATTGCTTGCAGAAATGTCAGCACATGTGAATGGTGTGTGCTCAAGGTCTTCACTTCTTCCACGCGTTCCCTTCATACAGAGAGCTGACAGCTACAGAATACTTAAAATTATCCACATTGGACACAGACACTAATTAACTTCAAATACTTGCAATGTGATTATATGGTAGGGTCTCCAAGGCCCAATGGTACCCCATTTGATGGCAAGATTCAAAGTTAAAGTCAGAACCCTTGGACATGTTTGCACCAACTGATAATGGACATATAGCCGATTAATTAGTGATGTGCCGCAGGCTGACTCAGTCGGGGTCCTTCAACCCAGGGAGAATCAGGGTTTGGGTACTCAGGTGGGCAAGGAGTCGGCGAGTGACAAACAGACATGAACACAAGAGAGTGCTGAATCTGAGTATAATTTCTCAAAGTAAGCATCAGGCTTTTATGGTCATTACAGAAGAAAAAGGCAAGTTGAATAATACAATAGTCAAGGTACATCGAGGTCATCTGATGGATAATGATTCTATAGAAACATATGTACATGAGAATTGCAGGAACTAGGCAGTGGTTACAATTGAAATAAAGTCAGCCTTATCTAAAGTCAGCTTATTCTTAGAAGCCAGGTGTAAATAGTTCTAATTCTAGTCTATTGTATAACCCAGCACCTGCCAGCCCTTAGTAAACACCCAACTATGCTAATCTTCTGGGCTAGTGGAAGTATGCACCAGGGGTCCCATTCTTGCTAACCTTTCCATAAATAATACAATACTCTAGCTCCGTCCTAAGCCACAACCTATCTTCTTCCTAGACCATAGTAAATTCCTGTATATGGGAGTGACTCAGCTGTAATTCTATTTGTGGCAGACCACCATTTGACAGAGGAGCCCACCAGTTTTCTTCTATTATATAATGTAGTCTGTCATACATGACTGTAATGAGAATTCTAAATTTACTTTGTTGAACTTGCCCTGGGATTATTAACTCTCATCCAGTAAACTGCAATGCCCGACTTCTTTCACTATCTCTCTTTCAACACTGGAGGAAATTCATCTGAATAAGTAACAATCTTTACGAAATTCCAAGCCCAGGGTCAGCGCAGCATTGACTAGGATATTGGAACACTGGTGGAGGCCAGGAAACAACATCCAATCTAACTTGGCTATTTGTCAAATCATTCCTTGGGGGCACCTCTATACCTATAATAGAACAATACTGAAAAAAAAACATGCAGAAACCCTCCATCGACTATCGCAAGGACAAATCTGGACCACGTCTGCATTAGGGGATGCCAAGGACCTCCAGGAGACCAGTTTCCTTGGAACTTTTTGCCTCAGGACTGCAGCCAAGCTTTTGGACTTGTCACGCAGACTCCACTGGAGTGGGTGTGGCAGTGATGGTCAGGTAAGTCACCTGAGCTGCGTGTTTGTTGGTTTTTATTTAAATTTGATCTTGTTGTAAAAGAGGTCTCCATAAACAAACACAATGAAAAATATATCAAAACAATATAATTCTAGCCTTAGACAAACTGCCTTTACCAGAGCTGTACCTCAGTGACAGAACATCTGTTTAATGTGCACAAGGCCATGAGTGTATGCCTGAGCACTGGAATTGCTAAAGTAAAACCAGTGCAGCCTTGAGAATCTGCGTGGTAGACGAGGTTGTTTGCTCTTCAAGAGCATTTGCCATGACTAGGTTACCATCTCTCAACTTTAGTATCAAAGATGTTTTCCTGGAATTTTTTTAACAGTACCTGTAATATCTACTTGATATATACCTGTTATATTCTCCTATGCTCCAATATGTCAGCCTCAATGCTGACAAGTAAAACTGCCCAACATACTGCCAGATATTTTCTGAAGGATAAGATTTCTCCCCACCCCTTCCCACACACACACACACACACACACACCCTTAATATGAAATGCTGCACTCCACAGAACTGTTTTAATGTATATTTCTTCTTCTCCCCTGGTTCCTTCTTCCTTTCCTGCTCTTCTTCATCCTCTCCCTCCCTCCTTCCTCCTCCTCCTTCTTCAGATTATGTAGCCCTGGCTGGCCTGGAACTCTCTGTAGAGCAGGCTGTCTCCAATCTTATAGAGATCTACTTGCCTTTGCCTCCCAAGTGCTGAGACTAAAGACATGTGCCATCATGCCTAGTAATCTATAGTCCACAATGACTGCTTCTGCCTGGGCCCACTCTCTGCTTACACATCAGTAGCCTGTATGCCAATAACCCCAAGACAGGACCAACATTCCCAAGACAGGACCAATATTCCCAAGATAGAACCAACATTCCCAAGACAGGACCAACATCCCCAAGACAGGACCAACATCCCCAAGACAGGACCATCATCCCCAAGACAGGACCAACATCCCCAAGACAGGACCAACATTCCCAAGACAGGACCAACATTCCCAAGACAGGACCAACATTCCCAAGACAGGACCATCATCCCCAAGACAGGACCAACATCCCCAAGACAGGACCAACATTCCCAAGATAGAACCAACATTCCCAAGACAGGACCAACATCCCCAAGACAGGACCATCATCCCCAAGACAGGACCATCATCCCCAAGACAGGACCAACATTCCCAAGACAGGACCAACATTCCCAAGCTTAGATGATACAGAGTTAATACCAATCAGCTCTCCTTCTCATTAACTTATATTAAGTTGAGAAGACTGTGGTGTGTTCAAGTTTTCACTTGTTGTCTTCTTCACTCCTTTCTGCATGATCTCTTAAAAGATGAGTTATAGAAATCTCAGAAAGTTTGACAGTTTTATTCTGAAGCACTCCTAACAAAACAAAATTTCACTTTGAAGGACAGACTTAGCAAGTGTAAAGTTTATTTTAGTTTATAAACACATGACCACACATGTCTTAGCTGCTCTAATGCAGGTAATTAAGTGGCAGCCTCACAGCCAAGAACTGTTGCCTTCCTTGCAGGAGTGTGAGACTGCTTATCCACATCTGGGCAAGCCGGGAAGCAATGAGAAGGAAGGCCATCCTACATCAGGCCTTCATCTTTTCTTCCTTCTATTCAGGATAGGGTGGGTGGGGCCATCTTATAACCAAGGTATCTTCCCTCCCCAGTTAACCCTCTCTGAAGACACCCTCACAGACATGCATATAAAGATGTCTCCTAATTTTAAATTCAGTCATGACTACCATGAAGATTTATCCATCACAAGAACCCCTAGCAGAACTGACCATAGCACAAACTCTGAGGTGGACCTGGGCTGCATGTTGGCAAATTGGTTACAAAAGTCTCTGTGTGGTTCAAGCAGCTGTGATCCTTTGTGGAGCCAATATGGACCCGAGTTGTCAGCACAGATCTCAAAGTGATTAACACCTAGAGGTTTGCTTCCTGTACTGCTGCTGCTGCTGCTGCTGCTGCTACTACTACTACTACTACTACTACTACTACTACTACTACTATTTATTCATTTTAGCTGACACACAATAATTATATATATTTGCAGGTACGATATGAGATTTTAGTGCATTTTACAATGAATAAATATGTCTATCACATCAAATATTTATTGCCTGGGTTAGGAACATTCAAAGTCTCTTCTCATGCTAAAGTCTATGGTAGTTCCAGATCACCACGGCTACCTACTGGGCTCTGTTCTTATTGAGCTGCGGTTCCGGTGCTGATAACTGACTTCCATCTCCCTCTGTTCGCTCACTCTACTCAGCCTCTGATATTTCTATAAAATCAACTTTTTAACCCGCTACTCATGAGTGAGAATGTGTGGCATTTGATTGCTGTACCTGGCTCATTTCATCATTACCAATGTTTTATGAGACAGACAAGAAGTGTGGATGACAGGGGGCCAAGGTACACTTGGCTCACGCTGAAATGCATAATACCAAAAGTGTTTTGAATTTCAAATTTTTATTTGAAATTTGGAATTTTTGGAAATACATTATGAGATCTCTTGGGGATGGGACTCAAGTCTAAATATGAAATTTATATTCTTTCTTTCTCTCTCTTCTCCTCCCTTCCCCCATCCCCTTTTTGTTACTTTCGTATTGGGGAAGACATTTTCTAGAATTCTTTGAAAAATGGTACTTGGCAAGTAAGCTTTCTAAGAACTCACATGACTGAACACAACTTTATTATCTTCGCTTTTAAATTGTGGTCAGCTGGGTACAAAATGCTGAATTCCCCAGCTTTCATTTTTCTCCTCAGGTCACTTTGCATGGTCACCTGAAGATCTCAATGTGACTCACATCGCTCCTCCTTGCAGTGAACCTGCTTCTTTTCTGGATTTTGTTTGTTTTACCTGTGCATGTTGTATAAACTCTTAATTCTGTAACTCTTGGCTCATTCTCAAAGCTCCATCCCTACTCACATGCAAACTTTAAAAAAAAAAAAGAAAGAAAGAAAGAAAGAAAGAAAGAAAGAAAGAAAGAAAGAAAGAAAGGGGGAAAAAAGCTTTTGTCTATAATTTTTAAAATGTATTAAAAAGGGGGGGGCAGAAACCACACAGATGTAGTAAGCAGCATTATTGTGTGCTAGATGTGATTGCCAGCCAGGATGAGTTTGAATGAATAAAACCATTAGTAGGACATGTGACCTTGCTGCCAGGGTCTGAGAATGTCTCCTGAGCTGTTAATCTCTACTCTAATAATAGTCTTCTTGGTTCCTGGTCCTTTGGACCTTTCTCTATTTAGAAATTAGCCACTGCAGAAGGGTCCAAGTTTTCTCCCATCTTGTCTTGTCTTCTTTCTGATTTTATGTTTTAAGTCTTTTTACCTTGTTCTTATCCCCAGATAGGAATAGAATTGTTTCTAGAATTGAGATCCAAAATATTTATTTAGTCTTGACTTACTTTATTGATAATCTTATTTTTCTCTTAATGTTTTCCAGCATTACATAAGAAAAAAAATCAGAAAACTAAGCCAGAATCCTAGAATAGAGGTTGGCCTACCTATTCTGGAAAGATCTGGACAACAAACAACCCCAACCCAGGCCTTACTAGGCAGCATTTGTTGCAAATGCTCAGATCTGCTGTTGAGATGTGGATGCAGTCTTGAAGATGCAATATGGAGGGTTATACTCCAATCAAACTTTTGTCAAAGAAGTAGTGGGCCCCATTGTAGCCCTGGGTTGGCATTTGCTAATCCTTCCATAGATGTGAGCCTGTCTCTGTTTTGCCCTAAACCTCTGTCTAGTATCAGAATTATTTGGCTTCATTGCCCCAGTATCATAAAACTAATGAAGTAGTAATTTATTTGTTGACTAGGGTTTTTTTTCCTCTTACCTGCTATCATATGCAGCCAATGAATGATTTTTTTTAGACCCAGCCCAAATATCTTCCATGCAGACTTCTTTCATTTCATTCATGCATCCAAAATACAATTCAAGTACCAAGTACTAAACATCCATTCTTATTCAGACTTAGCTAATACTGTTCAATTCCCATATACCATAAGTAACTAAAATACTTTTAGTGCTTAATTATAACTTCATTTTACTATCTCCCTTCAATGCTTGACTTTGAACTTAGCTCTCAAAGTCTCAGTGTCAGTGGAAGAAACTGATATGTCCTTTACACTCAGTAGTTGCAAACGTTTGTATGATAGAATGACCTACATGTCCAATAAATCGACTTTCAGCCAAAATAATCATATAAAATTATCCTGTTTGTACCATTATATTTCTACTATTATTAGTGACAGTCACCAATCTTCACACGCCCCCAAGAGCTAGTCACACCTATATACAGGTGGTTTCAGGAATAGAAACTGGGTCAGACTGAGATTCTGAGGATATTATTAACTTATGTAGGACTCAATTTCCTTCTTCATCTGCATAAACAAAATGAATTGAGATATATATTACAAGTGTCTGCAGACCTAGGTAAGTCTGTGCTTTAGCCCAAGACTAAGGCTCACCTTCTGGAAATGCTGTGATCTCCCTGTGTATACTGTGCCATACCTAGAAGTGTCAATCTCAGTGAACTTCAGTGAAAGTCCTTTTCTCTGTAGCTTTTATCTACTTTCTGATGCCCTTTCTCCCTAAACATGGCATGCCTGGAAAATCCATTGAAAGCTAATTCCTTTTGGAGACACAAGATATGTTAAGCTCAATTTCATAGCCTACAGAAAAATGAGTTTATAATTACATGATAAAAATTTAGTTGGATCTAACCATACGTTTTTATCAGAGGAAAATATACTTTGGTTTATACTTATAGGTGTACTAGATCAAAAAAAAAATTCGCCCTGGCCTACTGTCTCTTAAATATATCTAAACATTTTGTATGGCTTTTGACGTACAATAAATTGGTCTGTGGGGTGTTTAAATATTTTATTTTAAATCAGAAAATTTAAGACAGTTGCTGATCTAATGCCAAGGATTTCTGTATAATACAAACTCTTGGGAATTCATAGCCCTTCAATTTGCATCTGGAGTAATATTTTAATAGATTGTTACAGACTCATGTCATTTATAAGTAGATTGGAAGATGTACACAGGAATTAAATTCATTTTATTAAGATCTCATTTCTCACTGTGTGTGTTCCAGCCCCACCAATTATGGATATGTTTTATTTTCTTATAATCTGGTATAATGTTACATAAGTTATCATTAACAATGTTGGCAATCTTCACAAGCCCTGTCCCAAATAGTTCTTGATTTCAAATGAGAAACATGCAATACTTTGTTGACTTTGAGGAAAAGTTAGTGAGTAAAACAGAAAAGTTTGTATAGTCTCAGAGAAGCTGCCATCTAAATATTATCGAGGTGAAAGTGTTTCATGTACAATATCTTTTCTTTATTTATTTTGATACATGGTCCCACTATGCTGCCCTAGATGTCCTGGAATTCCCTGTGTCATCCAGGCTGGCTTCAAACACCCACAGATCCACATGCCTCTGCTTCCTGGGTTCTAGAATAAACAGCTTGCACCAACACAACATGTATGGTGTCTTACTAATGGTGTATTTTGTTTGTTTAAAAAAAAAAGATACTGCATAGGCATTAAGGTTGCAATATAGATACCATGTCCCA
>NW_022196915.1:45619197-45637379 GCF_008632895.1 Mastomys coucha
TCTGAAACGCTTTAAGAACTGAGTTACTATGATGCAGTGCAGGAATTTTCAATAGAAATATAAAAGTAAGTAGTGAGTTCCACAGAAAATTTATCAGACTTAACAAGCTAGTAAGAACTGCAAAAGCTGACATTTCATACATAGCAATGATCCAAAAAGCAAAAGCCACGAACCAACCTTTGTCCACCAGCCCCACCGCATGGCGATGGGAGAATTTACAGCTAATCTGAGGAAACTATTTTTACCAATTATTTAAAATGCTTCACATCAGTTGAATGCTTGATGGCAAATTTTCGTTTCAAGTGGTAGAAGGGCTCAGCATTCCACAAGAACTGAATGTACAGTCTTGACCTTGTTCCAACCTTAAGAGACTCTAAGAATATCACACTTTTTCCTGCTGAAAACACATATTGCAGCAGACTAACCTTGAATTTTCAATCCAAATGCTTATAGGAAACTTTGCAGTATTGTTTTGCAGCTTACAATATAGGATCAAAAGAATCCATGATTTGCTTTATTTTAGGTAGCTGAACATTTTATGTGTTAAAATTTGTCTGGGTATCTTGCATGTCCAAGCCAATAATTGCATTTCAAAATATGAGGATATATAAGTCATTCCAGCACCACGTACAACTCTAAGAGAAGTTAAATCAGTGATTCCCCCCCCATCACTTCTTCTCTCCTCCTGTTCCTTCAGTTTGTTACTTAAATTGCAATGCGTAAGTCTTGTACTGATGCTTCCTTTTGTGTGAGGGATGTCGCTTCAATTCAATACACATTTTTGCAAGCTCTATTGCATATACTTAAGGTATACAACAAGGATGTATAGCCATCACCACGAGATGTCACATACATAGTGACCCCCTTGAGGTATTTTTATGATAAGAGTAGCCAAGGTCTCCTCATGCATTGTGAGCCCTTCTTGCAGTATACGATTACTGTCTGCAGTCCTTGTATTTCACACACAGTCTCTGGGGTTCCATCCATCACCTTCCCCTATAAATCCAAATCTTTCTAAATCTTTAGAAAACAATCAGACAGTGAGTTTCTGTCCATTTTTTGAGACTGGAGTGCAACAATATGTTTTAAAAAATAAATACATTTTTTAAAAAAATCCTTCAATACAATTTTTTGTGAGCACCAAAGCCCAGGGCTGAATTATTTTAAGTACAAAAGAGGGCCCTTGAGAGTAAATCACAGTGACACACACTCTAGACACTGATGAAAAAATGTTGGAGCACTGGGTGTCTGTGAGTAGTTATGGTGTTCTTGGTCTTTCCTTATTCTCTGGTGATGGCTATGGTTAGGCTTGCAGAACTGAGATGCTACCCATGAACCCACCCATTACACCTATAGAAGACTCAGAGCTACACTGGCTCAGACACCACAGAAACAGTCACTAGGTATACCACATGGTACCTAGGATTTCTAGCTGGTATGAACCTGGTAACACAGGCCGGTCATCTAAAAGGCATACAGTCAGTCATGGCAGATATTGCTTCCAGTCCAGCTGCATCCAAGATAGTTACTAAAGCTACCCTGACACACTCTGTGTGGGAGAACTACAGAGCTCTGAGTGTGCCTACCGTCTTTTTTTTCCCAACCCAGAACTTTGTAGCTCACCAACTGAAACACACCATCCATTCATCATAAGGCACATGATCACACCCCCAAGGTATTAAAGAACATGATAGATG
Organism: Mastomys coucha; assembly: GCF_008632895.1. NCBI lineage: Eukaryota > Metazoa > Chordata > Mammalia > Rodentia > Muridae > Mastomys > Mastomys coucha. Next base: position 45,620,895 of record NW_022196915.1, read on the forward strand.
AATGATTTTCTCAGCAGCACTTCATGAAGGGCAGCTCCCTGGAACTGTGATGGTGAAGTAGTGTTGGATGGTAAAAAAATGGGATGTACCTCCTTGAGAAGTGGTGAGTGTCCAGGATGTCCTGACCATGCATGGTATATGCTTTATGAAGGAGTCCTAGGGATATATGCTAAACAAAGGAAACTAGTCATAGAAGGACATCTTCGTAGGATGCCACTCATGCAAAGTCTACACAACAGTCTATATCACAGAGACAAGAGGATGGTAGATCCCAGGAGCCATTGAGAGGTGATGTAAAGCTGCTGTTCATTGGTATAGACTTCTGCTTTCACAGGATGAAAAGAGCTACCAAGGTGGATGCTGGTGATGGCTGAGCAAAATCTCTGCTGTATTTCATATCACCCATCATTGTAGCAAGATATAATTAATATGTCAAATTTTGTTGTATTTTAAACAATTTCAAAATTGAGAAATATGTCTAAAATATGAAAAAATATTTAAAGTTTACATTAAGATACATTAAGCTCTCCTCCAACTTTCAAACTGGATCAGTATTGTGAAGATACAATTGCAATGAAACTCATACTGAGAAGTGCTGTCTAAAGGCCAGCACTCTGGTTTATTTGGAACTGAGGCAGAGGAGATAAAAATGAACATCACTCAGCTTGAGAATTGCAGCCCCCGACCTTCTGAGGGCAGGCAGCCCCAGAACTGAAGAAGGCATGCACAGAGAAACTGTAGTTACTGTGCAGGGCAGGCGAAACCCTCCATAGGGCACCCCGTTAATGACTTTTCAACCTCATCCTGTTACATCTTCTCCACAAAAGTGTCAGGATACCAATTCCTGGTAGCAGATGAGGAAAGAGACCTCAGATGTGGCAATCCCAAGTCTGGTCTCTGGTACCGAGTATGTAAAGATTTCACCCACATTTTATTTTTCAGTTTTACTTTTGGGTTTGTGTTGCTGTTGCTGTTGTTGTTGTTGTTATTGTAGGTTTGGTTTGGTTTGGGTTGGGTTGGATTGGCTTGGTTGGTTGGTTTTTTTTGGTTTGTTTGGTTGGTTGGTTGGATTTTTTTTCACTTCAGAGATTTTGTTTTTCATTACAACTCCCAGAAAATGAATTAATGTTTGTGAGTTTAATCTCTTGTCCCCATATACACTTAGAGTTACCAGTCACTCTCACTGCCCTGTGACAGCAAAATGTGACCTCCTAGAAAAGCCACTGGTCCTGGGGTTTCTAGATGCCATGAACAACTCACTTCGGTAGTTTACATCACCTGGGTAACATCCCAGAGATGTTTCTGGCTCTGCAGCCTATTGGGACAGTGTTCAGCCAAGAATAACTGTTAGAAACCTTACTTGCTTGACATTCTCATTAGTAGCTCCTCCCCATCAGCATCCACCTCATCAAAGGATAACCAAGGAGAGTGGCCTGGGACTCACTTTGGTTATCAGTAGGATAAGCAGTGTTCTTCAGTGGGTGTGAACCTGTGTGCAGTCCAGTATGCTTAAGACACCGTGACTAGCATAGCTTCAAATGCTGCTTTGTCTGTGTCTTATTCCTCAGTGGGCTTCCTTTGTGAAAGCAGTTCTGGCTATTCCAAGGCCTTAAGATTTTCTGTTGAGACAAAGTAATGCTTGATTCTCACACTTGTGGTAGCTCCAGGCACTTAACACCTCATTATCCACTTCACCTCCCCCTAGCCGGAAGTAGCTCATAGGTTTCTAGATATTACCACTTCCATACACAACTTTATTTCCTGTACTGTTGCATCATTGACTGTTGAATCTTCACAGTGGCTCTGAGTCTCCTGTTTCAAAGAAATGCTTCATTGCTGAGGCCCCTGAGGTGTTCCCAGCTCTAAATCTAACTCTGTGCCACACAACTATTTACTTTCTTCTTAAAGCATATTAAAATATTATTCATTGAAATGAATTTGTAAACACTCTATCTCTTATGTTTGGGTATTCTAGAACTGGGAACACCCCCACTGACCTTTATTCCTCTTTGTTGGACAATGGTAAATATTTCGTAGCTGAAAATGCCATACGGATGTAGGGGAGCTGTCTGGTAACACACCTCTCAGACAGTCCCTGCCTCTGACTACAAGGATTCATTTTGAAGTAGTTTTGAAGCCACCCATCTCTGTTGTAATGCATTCCATCTTCACTCCTCCATCCTGATGAACTTTTAACCCATCGGTCCTCCCTGCAAGCTACTACACACTGCACAGTCTTACCACTAGGATTTCTGCCTCATCTCTAAAAGTTACACATAGGTTTGGTTAACAAAACTTTTCTTTCTTAGACTCTGTTGGTTTCAGCATAATATTGTATTGTATTTATATTTGCATGCACTTGTATTGCATAATAGTGTATTTACAGAGCATTGTATTCAGTCACTATTTCCTTAAGCTGAGCTTTAAATAATCTGATCTAAAATGCTAAGCAACACTGCATGGCCATTTAGAGGATTCTAGAATACTTCTTTGTGAATCATTTTAGGGTTATCAGGAAAGTATTTTTGAAATGATGTGAAAAATATTTAGAATACAGACCTCTGGAAAGTGTGTGTGTGTGTGTGTGTGTGTGTGTGTGTGTGTGTGTGTGTGTGTGTGCAGGGGCTAGGGGTTGGGGTTGTTGTGATCCTGAATTACTAATGCTAACTCTCTATGGTTAAAGCTTTACCAAAGAGACTCCATTGTTGTGTATAGACACTTTGCCCCTGCATTTCTTCCCATAGAAGCTCCCATTTTCCCTCCTGCCCAAGGCAAGCACAATATGCAGGCAGCTGGTTTCTGCACTGCATCCCCCTGCAGCAAGCTCAGGGCTCACTCTCTCTCCCAGACCACTCAACCCAGTCTAGCATTAGAATGACACTGCCCATAAAACCTCCCCTTAATGAAAACATCCCAAGGAGCCAAATGTTACCATGAGACATCCTCCTCACCTCTGTGTCACCAAAACTAGCACTCTCTCTGATGAATGGCCAGATTCTTCAGGTGCCTGTCCTTGGGACCTTAAAGAAATAACAAATTCAAAGACAATTAGGGTCCTATGTTTAAATCATAGAAAAAGGTAATCAGAGGTCACAGACAGTTATGGCTGGTCATAAAATTATTTCCTGATAACCCTACAACAGACACCCACTAATCCCCCTTCCAGCTTCAGTTCTGTCCCACCAAATGGTTGCTGCCCTTCACTCCCCTTCACCCTGAGCATTCAAAGAATTCCTAACTATACTGTATATAAACCCAATGCTTTCCAGACTCAGGCCTGTGAGTGCAAGGCATGTGAGCTGAGTCAGGACTTGAAATAATAAAACGACTCTTTTGCAAGTTGCAGTGGGCTTCATAATTCTTGGGCTTGTCTGGGTTTCCCACGGACTCAGGGCAAAACATTTGGGGGCAAAAATTGGGGGCTCATCCGGGATTCCCTAGTGAGTCTCTAGAATCAGCTGTCCAGAGACTCTGAGCCGGCAAGCGAGTGTGGGTGTCAGTGTTTCTGTATTGTCTGTTGTTCACTGTTCACATTGTTCTTTCTTGCTGTATTTCAGCATCAGGATAAGCCTCGAGGTAATGGTTTATGTGACCAGAGGTAGTCATAGCAGACATACTTCACTGCTATGGTCGTGAGGGGTTCCCGTCCACTGGTTGGAAGTGTCAGAGGAGAGGCCTCAACACTTTTTGCTTCCATACCCATCCTGGATCCATTTTCCAAGACGGAAGGCTGTGAATCCTAGTGTTTGGATTTATTTCAGTTTCCAGTCACGATGGGGCTATTTTGTGCATGTGATTTTGTCAGCAGTGTCTTTAATAGTGGTTAGCCTTTTGTTATATTGCATGGTGACGGATGCAATGGGACAGACTAATTATCATTCTCTTCCCTCCAACCCCCTTAACATTGTCTTGCCTCACTTTAAGGAAGTGAAGACTAGAGCTCATAATCTCTCAGTAGACCTGAGCAAGAAGAAAATAGTGACATATTGCAGCTCAGAATGGCCCACTTTCAGAGTAAAATAGCCAGCAGAGGGAGCTTTTCATCTTCCTACAGTGCTAGTGGTGGAAAACAAAGAGTCCTAGAAGGTGAGAGAATATCCAGACCAAGTCCCTTACATTATAGTCTGGAAAGATTTGGTTGCTAACCCCCCCCACCATGGGTGAAGTCCTTTTTATTGCCCCTGACTAACAAAATGGAAAGATTCCAAGTCTCCAAAGCTTCTTCATCTTAATCTACAGGACAGTACACCAAAAGAGGTCATATTCCCACCTCCTTATGCCCAGGTGCCGGCACTTCCCAAGGTGGCAGCAGCATCACCAGTTGAGGCTTACTCCCACCACCCCTGCCCACAATTCCAAAGTCTAACCTGATGGCAGGGGCCTGGATAGCTGACAGCTCAGCTGGGTGAGTGCCTTGGCTAGTTAGTATGCTACCTCCCTTTGCACTCCCAGGAGCTGAGCCAGGGAATGTGCCTTGCCCAGCGATAGGTTATCCATAAATGCATCTACCACTAGAGTTCCTGCCTGTGCTTGGAAGTCCCTCATAGGTGATTCTACCCATGCCCTGGCCATCGGGAGGGGGGCAGGAGCCTCCACCATCTGTACAGGTGTACTCACCACAAGGGATTCCTCCAGCAGAACTGGTGGTCCCTGCACTAGCTGTACTCCCATCCATGTAGTCACCAGAAAGGGTGTCCCAAGTTCCAATAGTGTCCACATCAAAAATAGAGGGGGACCCGGTCCAGGGGACCAGAAGCAGACATGCTGTGGCACCTCCCCAGGCTGTGGCACCAGAGGCAGATTCCCTGCCCCTGAGAGCAACAGGACAAGTAGATGACCAAGGTAATCAAGAACATCACTACTGGCCCTTCACCATGGCTGACCATGACAATTGGAGAAGAGACTATGCCAAATTCTCTGACAACCCTAAAGAGCTCATTGGTCTATTAGACATCATTCTTTTTACCCATCAGCCCACTTGGGATGATTGTCAGCAACTGCTGCAGATCCTCTTTATCACAAAGGAGAGGGAACACACCATCCTAGAGGCCTGGAAGAACATTCTGGGCGCCAACAGCACTCCAACCCAGAAACAAGCTGATAGAGACAAAGGGTTCCCTCTCAGGAGACCAGCTTGGGATTATAACAAGGGGCTAGGTAAGGAGTGTTTCCCAATCTATCAGCAGTCTCTGATAGTGGGTCTCAGGGCAGCTACTGAGCAACCCACAAATTTGGCTAAAGTATATAATGTCAGGCAGAGAAATAATGAGAACCCTGCAGAGTTTCTCGAGAGGACTATGCATGCTTTCTGCCATCATACACACTTAGATCTGGAAGATCTGGTGAACACAAACACGGCGGCACTGGCATTCATGAACCAGTCAGCACCAGACAAAAGAAGAAAGCTGCAGAAACAAGAGAGAAACAAGAGAAAAGTCATTGAGAGATTTAGTGGGAGTGGCAGAGAAAGTGTACTATAACTGAGAATCTAAAGATGAGAAATAGACTAAGGCAGGGAAGATGTTAAGCAAAGATATAGCAAACATCTTGCTAGCCCATGGTAATTTGGATCAGAAATAAAGGAGGTGCCAGCTCTGGAACATTACAGAGGGGAGAGAGCCAAAAAAAAGCCACCAGTTAAAAACTGGAGAGAGCTGTTGACCAACCTTGGGCAAGAATCAGTGTGCCCGAGGAAGGACACTGGGCCAGAGAGTGCCCAAAGAAAAATCTTAAAAACAAAATCATGGTTACTGAGGAAGAAGACTGAGGTGGGTCAGGGCTTGGATCCCCTCCCCAAGCCCAGGGTGACCCTCAGAGTTGGGGGAAAGCCTCTTGATTTCCTGGTGGATACCGGAGCCCAACATTCGGTGCTTGTAAAGGCTGAAGGGTTATTGTCTAGTAAAAAATCCTGGATCCAGGGAGCTACAGGCGCCAAACAATATTCATGTACTACCCAAAGGACAGTAGACTTGGGGACAGGACAAGTGTCCCACTCCTTTATAGTGATCCCTGAATGCCCATACTCCCTTTTGGGGAGAGATTTACTAACCAAAATGAGAGTCCAGATCCATTTTGACCCTGGGAAAGTCCGGCTGACAGACCATAACAGAAATCCAATCCAGGTGCTGACACTTAATCTAGCCTCTGAAATTGAGTACAGACTATATGAATCACTGGCCAGCCCTGACCAAGACCTGAATGTCTGGCTGGCAGAATTTCTCCAGGCATGGTCAGAGACTACAGGAATGGGATTCACAAAATATCAACCCCCTGTACTTGTAGAACTCAAGCCAGGAGCAGATCCAGTATGAGTCCACAAATATCCCATGTCTCAAGAAGCATGAAAGGAGATTATACTCCCCATATCTAAAAACTGCTGGCCTTGGGAGTCCCCAGGTCATGCCAGTCAGCCTGGAATACCCCATTATTGCATGTAAAAAAGCCAAAGTCCAATGACTACCTTCCTGTCCAAGATCTGTGAGAAGTTAACCACAGAGTAAAGGACATACATCCCACCGTGCCTAATCCTTATACCCTGTTGAGCTCTGTACCTCCAGATTGGAAATGGTATTCTGTCCTGGACTTAAAGAATGCTTTCTTCAGCTTACCTTTGGCTCCTAAAAGCCAGAAGTACTTGCTTTTGAGTGGCATGATCCTGAAAAAGGTATTAGTGGACAACTCAGCTGGATTTGCCTGCATCAAGCTTGCAAGACCTCCCCCACTATTTTTGATGAAGCTCTACATGAGGACCTGGATGAGTACAGAGTTAACAATCCAGATATAACTCTTGTCCAGTATGTAGATGACCTGTTTGTTTCTAGCAGAGACTAAAGAAGGATGTAAGAATGGGACCCAGAATCTCTAAATGGTTCCCAGCTAGAGCTAACCAACTTCTCTAACCAGTTGTGTTATAATGCCAGACCCCCTTTTTATGAAGATGTTGGATTTATATCTAAATATAATGAGTCCAAGAAGGACACTGCATACAGATGGTCCCAGGAAGGCCCAGCCTTAACCCTGCAGACCATATCAGGACAGGGCACCAGCCTGGGGAAAGTTCCCTTGTCACATCAGCACCTTTGCAATCAAACAGTACCCACGGTTCACTCCAAATGGGTTATTCTTCCCAAACAAGTTTGTTGGGTCAGCTCAACAGGGTTAACTCCATGTGTGCATGAAGAGGTCCTTAATTCCCCTACTACAAAGGAGTTCTGTATTCTAGTCCAGTTAGTGCCATGTATAGCCTATTATTCAGAAGAAATAGTACTGAAAAACCTAATAGGACATGTTGAGGGGGACCTCATGAGGCAGAAGAGAGAAACTATTTCCCTAATTTTGGCTGTAATTCTGGAGACAGGGCTAGCTGGAGCAGGCACTGGGATAGCAGCCCTAATGTTGAAAGAAAATAATTATAACAGCCTAAAACTAGATATAGATCAAGACATCCAAAGCCTAGAAAAACCTATCGCACACTTGAAGCACAGTGTGGATTCCCTAGCTGAGGTGGTTCTGCAGAACAGACAAGGATTAGACTTGGTGTTCCTGCAACAGGGAGGAATGTGTGCTGCCCTACGAGAAGAATGTTGTTTTATGTAAATCACTCTGGAGTCATCATGGAGTCACTAGCTAAAGCTAGAAAGAGCATAGATATGTGCCAAAGAGAAAGAGAAAACTCCAAAGGCTACTATTGTTCACTATTTGAAACTTCTCCATGGCTAACTACCCTTATTTCCACATTCATGGGGCCACTGATTATTTTCTTGTTACTGCTCATATTCAGGCCGTGCATAATCAATAAGTATTTGCAGTATATGAAGCAGAGATTGAGGACTATCCAACTGATGGTGATGAGATCCCAATACCAACCAGTTAGCACAGATGATCTCGGTCTATAGAGAGTCGAAGATTGGCCTATGGAGTCACCAACAGAAGGGCAGAATGTTCTAACTCCGAATTACTAATGCTAACTCTCTGTGGTTAAAGCCTTACCAAAGAGACTCCAGTGTTGTGTATAGACAGTTTTCCCCTGCATTTCTTCCCACAGAAGCTCCCATTTTCCCTCCTGCCTGAGGCAAGCACAATATGCAGGCAGCTGGTTTCTGCACTGCATCCCCCTGCAACAAACTCAGGGCTCTCTCCCTCTCCCTGACTGCTCTGAGGGAACCCAGTCTAGCATTAGAATGGTGCTCCCCATAACCCCCCCTTAATGAAAACATCCCAAGGAGCCAAATGCTAGCATGAGACATCCTCCCCACCTCTGTGACACCAAAGCTAGCACTGTCTCTGATGAATGACCAAACTTTTCAGGTGCCTGTCCTTGGGACCTTAAAGAAATAACAAATTCAAAGAAGATTAGGGCCCTATGTTTAAATCATAGAAAAAGGTAATCAGTGGTCACAGACAGTTATAGCCAGCCATAAAATTAGTTCCTGATAACCACACAACAGACACCCATTAATCCCCCTCCCACTTCAGTTCTGTCCCACCAAATGGTTACCACCCTTCACTCCCCTTCACCCTGAGCATTCAAAGAATTCCTAACTGTACGGTATATAAACCCAATGCTTTCCAGACTCGTCATCACATGCCAGCATTTACCCTGTGAGTGCGAGGCATGTGATCCGAGTCAGGACTCGAAATGATAAAAGGATGATTTTGCAAATTGCAGTGGGCTTCATAATTCTTGGGCTCATCTGGGTTTCCCACGGACTCAGGGCATAACATTGTATGGGTATGGGTATGGGTATGGGTATGGGTATGGGTATGGGTATGGGTGTGTGTTCTCATTGAGGAAAGAGAAACAAGTGAGAATAAGACATGTTAGAAACTATAAATGTCAGACTATGATGATATGATAACACTGTAAATGACAAAAAAAATGGGGTTTGTGGGAAGTTTTCTTCTCTGTATTTGTAAATAATTGTTCAGTATTACTTAATAAAATTGTATTACATTTTAGAAAGCAGATGTTAATGCATGTTGTCCTCAACTTGCCTTGATGACCTACTTTACGAGAGCTAGGCTTACCTCCATTCAAGCTGGGGCTGGTGGGAAACAATCACAGGACTTATTCTTGAGATTTCAGATATGCATGTTTCCTGCATTGAGTCGGATGTGTCCTGCATTGAGTCGAACCCCTTCCCCTAGGGATGTGTTCTCTAGGATGGCAATGAATGAGGCCCAACATGACAATATTAAAGTCCCTTAAAACATTGCCAGATTTTTTTTAAAAAAAAATATTAAGACTAGATTGTGCTATTCTTGAGAATGAATATTTTAGATGACAATGTCACAACATCAAAGACTGGGCATGCTTGTAATATGGACCATCTTTCAGGATGTTAAACAGAGTCAGAGCCCACAACTTCCAGTCAGTCCATCACTGACCACAGAGTACCAGAAGAGACTCCCATAATGCAGTGCATTCTATTGCTGAAATCTTGCTGTTCTGTAGGCTTTATGCATTCAGTGGATTGAGCATAGGCTCCAGTTGCGTGGCCTGTGATATGTTTATCTGAACATAGCCCCATCACAAATCAAGCAGCATTATAATTGTTAAAATAGTTGATCTTTAAAGTCGAACCTGTCATTGTAGGGGCATAGAACTTATTTTTCAGGCTTCTAGTCTTATTGGCAAAAGAATCTAAAGACAGGCTCAGAGGGAAATCCAGGTACAACTTATTAGAGTTAGACAGAAAGGAAATGTCAGCAGGAAAGATGGTGGCCTGGGCAGCTGCTGGGAGGAAGCAGGAGGGAAGAGGACAGAGACAGCATCCGGAAAAATACTCAGTGTGGGAGGCGAAGGTGGGCACACCAGAAAAAGAAGAGCCAGGTTACTGGGGCCTTTGTATCCTATAGTTTCCATTGAAGGAACAAAATTTTGTCATCCAGTCATGCTGATGTAAGCCTCGGGTTCAAAAAAATACAGCATTTCCTCCTTTTTCATCAACCAAGGGGTAAATATTTAATCTTCTTTTTGTGCAGTAGCTTTGTTGGTAGCTAAGAGTTGTTCTGGGTAGCCTAGAACTCAGGATGTGTCTGAAATAGAAAGGAATATTTTCTATCAGTCCATCACTGTCTGGTTCCTTTTCAGTTTTGTTAATATTGAGCCAGAGAAGGAATACCTGGCAGAGCCCACTTTAATAAGGTTACCTTCTGGGGTGGTTAGCTTTAGGCCAGTTCAAAGCTCCTGTCATTGGTTCATCCTTATCCTTGAAAATAGTTACAGCCTATAGGGTCTATTGCTTACTGAAAGGTCAGCCTCAGTTTATTTTAACCTTGCCATAGAAAGCCAGTGCCCAGAAATCAATTAGAATCTTCTTGAAGGTTTTTCCAGAATACTGTTTTCAATCTGTCTCCTTAAAAAATGTTTCGGTTTTCTATATTCCAGGGTAATGCTGAACGCTGACTGTGCTGTTGTTTCAGAAGAGGCTGGCACTGTGACACAGCCAGGTCTCAAATGACACTGTAGAGGGGAGGACTCCCCTCCTTTTTGGTGGTGAGCATCACACCCTCAAGACCCTTCTCAAGGAAAAAATACAATGCTGAAGAGACGTCATCCATACAGAGTATAGAATCTATACAGTTTTATCTTAAATATTTACGGGTCATGCTATGAGCCTCTTACACATTACTCTACCTCTGCCTGGTTTGGGACTCATCATGGATGCTGATTTCACATTCTCTCAGAATAAAGGGCAGAGATAAATTTAGGTGTTTCCCAAGAGCTCCCCTAAGCACACATGTCAGGGGTGCAGAAGACCACCCAATGGATTTACTTTCTTATTCTCCTTGTAAAAAGCACAGGCCTCTGCTAACAGGGTGCACACTGCCTGAATCTCAGTTTGCCTGCAGTCCTGTGTTTCCTTCCAAGCCTCCTAGTATCAGTCTATCTAGTCTAGTCTAGGTCGAAGGCCTCACAAAATGACTGATGTCTGTGCCCCTTTAATCTTTCTTTCCACACTGCTCAGTTTCCTTATTTCTTTAGCAGACATATTCTGAGTACTTCTTCGTGCAAATGGTCCTGGGTACACACGGACTCAACAGCGTTAGATGACATCATACCATCTATGGCCTGAACATCTATGAACTTTGTTGAGTTGATCTCTTCAGATGTACCAACCCCCCACATACCCCCATACCATCCCACACACCCTACACATGCCCACCCACATGCATTATTTCATTGTCTTCTTGCCTTTTGTTTGTAGTTATTTTTCTTGTTTTGTTTATAGTGAATCCAAATCCCTACTATGGATAAAGTCAAATTAAAAAAAAAAAAGTTGGTTTCCTTACTCTCCCCTAATTTGGGTTTGATATAAAATCAAGTTTAACTAAACTAAACTCAACTTAGGAACAAACATAGAGATCATTATAGTTATTGAAGAATTAGAAACAATCTACAACTATCCAGAAAATAAGAGCTATTGCATTTAAGGTGCTAAGATGTCTCTGTTCACATCATTAGGAGCTTGTAGATAATTCACAGCCTGCTCTCGATTGTTTGTTTGGTTGTTTGGTTGTTTTGCTACGGCAGCTGCTGCTGCTGCACCTCCTACCCTGCCTCTGCTGCAGTTTCAGCCACTGCTGTGTTTAGAGGTAGGATCCTTCTTTGCAAGCTGACCTGCTCTGGAACTCACAAATCTTCTGCTTCAGCAACCTGAGTGCTAGGATTACAGACATGCACCACTGTGCACAGCTATATATCCACTGAATTAATGGGTTTTACAACTAATACAATGAATAGTTATAGATGATAAAGAGAACATAAAACTTTATTTGAGGTGATTTCTAATATCTGTACATCTATAAATATATCTCACGTGTATCTGTTATTTATATAAAGATATGAATTGTACAATGTACAGGGTCTACATGTGTGTTCTACATAGTATATCATGAACAGCTTTGTAACACATCAGATGCTCACTAGCTCCACCTAATATATTGCTACTACAAATATACAACCAGTAATCTGTGCATCGTTCTGAAAACACTTGTATACACTGCAATGTCCACACTATCTACCATTGTGTCACCATTCCTACATTTGGATTCTGGATCAGGTCTTCAACAATGACCCTAAAGTACAAATTGTTTGACTAAAACTGAAAACATTTAAAATTTTTGAATCATACTACTAATGTATTCACAGAACTGTTTCCTCAAAGTATCTCCCTGACCTCAAATTAGCTATACTTCTACCATGCCCTAGGTCATAGCCTTTGGATTCCAGCTACCACAACTCATCTGCACATATCAGATTTTGAATTTATTTGGCAATCATGAAGTTTATTAGTTGACCTTGGGTCATTTGCATTAATGACTTAATTTAGTTTTTAATATTTATAACAAACTTTTGTAATTACAGTAATTCATAACTAATATAACATTTAGATAGCAAATTTTCTTAGCCTTCATAACTTGATCTTTGAACTAAAACAAGTTGGAACACATTCATATTCTCCTCTGACTTCAAGTCCTTGCAATGTATTGATCACTAGTGTTTTTCTGGGTGTTCTCATTTTGGCAAATGATGACTGCTGAGAACAAAGATGAGCTTCTCCAGAGAGTCCAATTAGTCCAATATAATTCTCCCAACACTGTCAATCAAAAAAGCCATTCTCCCATTACTTTTATGAAAGATTCATTCCCATTTCTTCTCTCACTTACTCCCTTCTCCTGCCTCTGTTTCTCCCACTCCCTTTAACAAGGGAAAGGACACACTGCAGTTTGAATTATTTCTTACATTAAAACTAACAACACTATAATAATTACATTTAAATATCATTTTATATCTGATATGACTGCCCACATTCTTATTCTTTTTTATTCACCTTATTCCTACTGTTGATTTCTAATGTATGTTATATTTTTATTAAACATTTTCAATGTCATCACTAAATCTCATGTCTTCATCCCCTAAACAGAGGCCCAGACTCAGCTGGACAGTTCAATGCATAGACAATGTCTTTCTGGCCTCTATCAAGAATATAGCATCCCTTGGTCCCTTTTAGATGCTCACAGTAGCCTAGTCACAGACAGAAAGGAGTCGTAAATGGTCAGAACAGGAGCTAGATCTTTTAGAAGCACACATCTTTTCCAATATCTAGTTATGGCTATTTTTCCAATACTGAATTTTTCTCCTCAAAGGCTCAACTACATTTTTTGCACCTCCTTGCTGGACCCTCCAGCCTCAGAGTAGTTCTAGGCCTCAAAGAGAGTCCTGTATGTAAAGGAAACACACAGTTCTGCCCTTAAAGCTTTTTAAAAGGACATTCCTTAAAAATGTCTCCTATCAGTTACAACTCAAGTGTTGATTACTAAGAGGAAACAATCTCCCATTCAAGGCTGTTGAAATCCGGTTTCCTTTAATATATTCATTTAATCTATGTTAATTCTCCCAAGGTCTTCACCGGGTGTGCGGGCATCACCTCTGCTCACCCCCACCCCAAACTCTGAAAGGAACATAAAGGATGTTGGACAATACACAATGGAACAGATAGAGAGACAGAAACAAGTGGCTGTTGTAATGGGAAAGTCAAGAGATGCCTGATCAAGACTAAGGGTCAACGACTGATGCGACCAACAGTAATGGCAACAAGAGGGCCTTGTCCATTCAGAAAGCTATGCTTTGTAAAGGAGGAGAAAGCGTCCAAAGCATTTTAGAAAGTTCTCTAATCTTCCAGAACACAGATGCTATGAAACCAAGAATAGCTGTGTGGAATGGCAGTTGATTCAGCAAACTGGTCTACATTGCCAAAGTCTCATCATGGCCACCAGTTAATTAAGTTCCACATACAGTCTTTATCTACAATCTTTATCGTGCTGGCTTTGACTTTCTGATGTTTACATTCACCACACTGGTGTGGGAGTTTCTTCTTAGCCAAATGTCTGAATAAATACATCCTTCCATTTAGCTGAGAGTCATGGTGAATGTCAAGAGTGTGATGCATTAGCTAACACAGTGAAAGAAAGAATCCAAGCATGGGCCAGACTGTCTGTCTTCTCTGCAGGGTTAGGAGCATCCCTCCTAAACAGAGATTTCCAGTGATGGAGAACGGACCCTTCACTTCCCTGTATGCACAGATAGAGAAGGAATAGAGGACTGAAGACAAGCTGAAAGGTCACGTGGGAAGAGAACACACTTTCCTGTTGCACCCTTGACCTAGAGACGTTCTTCTGGTGGACTGAATGAGGACTTGTAATTACCTGTTGTAAAGTTCCACAAATGAGCATCTGTTCTGTTATAAAGTAAGAAATATTTTATGTAAGAACTAAGTCGTTGCAGTACTTGGGACAGCAGGCCCTGCACCATGCCTGGGGAGCACAGTAGAGCTGACCTGGTGGCAGGAGTGTAGGTGATCAGGCAAGTGTGCTGGCCCCCAGGTAATAAAAGTTGGAGAGTTGGCTCTGCCCTTCACTGGCTGCAGACTCAGGAGAATGGACCCTGAACCTCACTCACCTGGGCAGAATTATAGAGATGACCCTGTTGGCAAAGGTGCAGAGGAACAGTCCAAGGGGCATAAGATCAAGAGAGCTGACCCTGCCCCTTCCTGGCTGTAGCACTGGATGAACCAGCCAGAGCAGTGTTGGAAAGCTTGCCCTAGTAGCAATGGTGCAGGAGAGCCAGTGGGCTGACCAACTCAAATCCTTCCCAGGCCTAGATCGAGGGCTTTGAGTTGAAGCACCCCAATGTCTACCCCAACTATGATCTAATGGAGCACATGAAAGAACCAATCCTGTAAATCCAAAGCTGCAGGATCTCCATGACACAGGCAACAACAGAATATCCAAGAGAAGTGCCCCTAAGGATCCAGTATAGATAGTGTCATAGAAACCAGAGGCCTGAGAACAGACCATAACTCATGAATGAACATATGCAAGTAAAGATTTGTGGACAAAGGGGTATACTGTGTGTCACACTGTGACACATCACAGCGTCCATGACAAGAATTGTTTATTCTACCCTATTTTATTTTCCTTTTGGGAAGGAAAGTTTGCAAGGACAGAGTAGATATGAAGGGAAAGGAGATGAATAGGATTAGAGTGCATGATGTGAAATTCACAAAGGATCAATAAAAGGTTAAAAAACTAAATATAGACATGTACATGTAATTATACAATCAGCATGTATTTTGCAATGGCCAAATTAGAGAAAAGGAGATTTCACAATGAGGGAGAATATATTTTAGATAAAACTATCATCAAAATTTGTATTTAGTTCATCTATTTGAAATATCTATTCATGGTACCTATTAATGAGTTCTATATAGTATTTTATTCATACACATGGGGCACATTAGTCATATGAAACCTCCCATTCTCCACTTCCCCAAATCACATACTCTTCCCAGTATCTGATAATTACTCTTCTCTTTTTAGGTTAATATTTTACAGGTTCCACATGTGAGAGGGAAGTAATTATGAATCATATCTAGAAGTAATTTCATTATCACATATTCTCTTCAAGGTAGGTATTAGAACATATCACCTGACACAATTTTGTATCATGAATAACTTAGATGTAGCATGAACCAAAAGACTCTCCAAGGAGGGCTGGAGAGATGGCTCAGCCATTAAAGGCTAGGCTCACAATCAAAAATCTAAGAATCTCCAAGGTAAAACTCGCTCAGTGTGGACATACAACTCTACATTATGAACATACAACTCTATCCTGTTTTCACTGACTCTGTAAGATTTCATAAGCATTACATTTTTGAGAATCTAATGTCTTCGCTTTACAATAGTCCTTCATGTTTAGCTAAATGTAGATACTTCAGGCTGATTCAGATTTGAGTGCTTAATCTGAGATATGAAAGCTATGAGGCTTACTCTGAGTGGTTAAGAGGGAATTTTTGAGTTTCTATCAGAAGGGATGGGGACTTATCATCTGCTTTCAAATACCCTTGAATATGGCTTTGTCATAAGTGTTCCTGCATGTAATACAACCCAATCAAAACTACAGGGACTTGACTTCAGATGTGCATATATGACCTAGAAAGACTGCAGAAAGCAGGAAATACAGGGAGACAATGGAGATTCAGAGAAATGGTAATACCAGGCTATAAGTTAATTGAAGAGGGAAATGGAACAAAAAAACAGGAGAGGGGGCTTTAATTGTGGTAAGAGGAAGGAGGTGGAAAAATAATAGTGAAGATTCTGAAAAGATCATAAGAAGTCTTGTTACTATCCATCTACCTAAATGTGCATACACATAATACATACACATGTAAATATATACATATACTGTTTTCCCATCTAGGATGCCAATGCTCTGCCCACCCCGGCCCAAAGTTACAGACTTTTGAGCAAAAATCTGAACATCAAGCATGAGAAGTTCCTTTTCAATTGTTGTTCTATATGCCCAGGAGTGGTATAGCCGGGTCCTCTGGTAGTACTACGTCCAATTTCCGGAGGAACCACCAAACTGATTTCCAGAGTGGTTGTATCATT
Organism: Mastomys coucha; assembly: GCF_008632895.1. Classification (NCBI taxonomy): domain Eukaryota; kingdom Metazoa; phylum Chordata; class Mammalia; order Rodentia; family Muridae; genus Mastomys; species Mastomys coucha. The sequence goes on from NW_022196915.1 coordinate 45,637,350, forward strand.
TTGCAATCCCACCAGCAATGAAGTAATGTT
>NW_022196915.1:45639146-45639775 GCF_008632895.1 Mastomys coucha
TTTGGAGGGGAAACTGGGAATGGAGAAATTTACATGTAAATAAAGAAAATATCTAATAAAAAAATTGTCGTTCTAATTGTCCAAGAGATTCATAGAAAATGATAAACTATCAGTTTTGCTCTTGGTTGCCTCCCAAATGTGAAAGGTAAATCCCTATTTCAGAAGACACCATGAATATTGAATACAGAAGCCAGAGAACCCCTAATCTGGATCTGACCTGAATGTTCCCCTTTTTGAGGACTACCTTTCATGGTACCAGAAGATGCCATGTAAATTTCCAAAGGAGAGAAACAACCAATAGCAATACCTTGCTATGACAACATTTAATGACAACAATGATTAGCATTGGTGCAATAGCAATAAGGTGGGTAATACTACCCACACCTTGGTGGTAACCAATAGCTTTCAAATTGGATTTAAGGCCTTCTCAACAAGAGGGAAACCATGCCTGGCAATGAAAACCTAGTTATTACCCAGGGCTAGTGACATCATGAATCTTGGAGGAGAACCTACAACTACCACTTTATTAAACTTTCATATTTCCTAGCTACATCATAAATATTTATTTCTTTTTTTTTTGATATTTTCTTTATTTACATGTAAATTTCTCCATTCCCAGTTTCCCCTCC